>NW_017673609.1:109690-127143 GCF_001879085.1 Nicotiana attenuata
GGGGTAATTAACCTATATACAGTGTAATTTTCAGCGAAGGGGGTTTGACTGAACCCCTTTTGCCCACCTAGCTCCGCCCTTATGCATATATACCGACTATATTTGACTCGAAAATAATATATACATACACTTTAAAAAAAATCAAAATATTAATTTTCAGTTACATATGGCACCCAATATTATTGAAAGAATTACAAGAAAATACACATGACTTCACACCATAACAAAAAATGGCCCATATTTTTAAGTTTTACCCCACCTAGCCCACGTTATACATGTTTTGAAAACTGAAACGGTATTTTAAATTGTTAAGCATTATGACCTTTCCATATCTATGTAGCGGTTACATATCCTCTCCAGGAAGAGGTCTTCTAAAAGCTTCTTCTTTGCTGCTCGTGTTTTTCAATTACAATTGCTTAAAATTAGAGTGTCAATTGTTATTACTCCCTTCGTCCTATTTTTATGGATTTTAGTTGGAAATATTGTGCTTTTGAAAACACTAGTAAATTCAAAATTTGTGTTCGTACAACCATTGCTTCTAAAAGTTATGGAGTTAAATCTATGTTCTCACAACCATTGCTTTCACTCTCTCTTCTTCTCACATCTTCTACATATGCTTCAAGGGACCGTGTATTTTCTGCTTCTCCTCTTGTGTCACCTGCTTGCAATGTAAGAAAATTGAAGAGTAGAAGTCCACCATTGGAGACCATTCAAAGCTTTGCTTTTGAAAATGGGTTTTTTTGAATTTGTTAGTTATTTGGATTGGGTGTTGTTCCAATTGATTGAAAATATCAAAAGGAGTTCAAAATTTAAATTTGAAGTGATTTGGAGTAGATTTGAGCAAGATTTGAGTTAAATTTCATAAAGACGCAAGGAAGAAGACCAAAAACCCTTTTTGTATAATTATGTATAATCTTGTATAATAGTGTATATGAGGGTAGAAACACACCTTATACACTATTATACACTTTTATACACCTTTATACAAGCGTCTGTAGACGAACTTCTTCCACGATTTTCAGTTGCAATTCTTGTTCAAAACCAGTCCAAATCTCCATTAAATGACTTCAAATTTTATATACAACCTCCTTATACTATTTCTAACAAGTCTAAATAACACCCACTCTAAATTTATCATAAAATCAAATTCAGAATTTAAACCCACATATTTAAGCTTGTTAAAAATGTAATTTTCACCACCCAAATGAATTTGGTTTGTTGAATTAATATTTGANNCTAAAACCAACGTACCAAACTACTCCACTTAAATAGACTTCTAAATTTATTATACAACCTACCTTACTACTATTTCTAACAAGACCTAATAACACCCACTCCAAATTTCTACATAAAATCAAATTCAGAATTTAAACTCACATATTTAAGCTTGTTAAAAATGTAATTTTCACCACCCAAATGAATTTGGTTTGTTGAATTAATATTTGAGTCACATTTAATTACTGATTCGAAAATAAATTTAAAAGCTTGAGGAATCTTTTTTAAAAATTAAATAGTAATTTTGAGAATCTATAGAAGTTGGATATTGAATCTTAGCCTATTATATTTTTGGGCTAGTTGATTGTAAATTAAAATATGAGCTATAAAATTGAAAAGTAGGGAGCCCAATTGTTCTAAAATGAAATTTTCTCTCAGTTCAATAATTTTTGGGGCATTTGCATCTATACCCGCTTTTTGTGCCACATTTTAACATGTGCCCGCTTTGCAAAAAAAATTGCAATCGTACCCGCTTTTTCACATAACTTCAGCATGCGGGGCTGAAGTAGCAAAGGCAATCACACAAAACTTCAGCATTTTAGTAGCCGCGCCTGAAGTTCAGCTCTAGAGCTGAAGTTTTTTTTTTTAACTCGCGAACTTCAGCTCTAGAGCTGAAGTTTGCCAGTTATAAAATAAAAACTTCAGCTCTAGAGCTGAAGTTTTATTTTATAAGTTTTTGTTTAGTAACTGGGAAACTTCAGCTCTAGAGCTGAAGTTTTCAAGTTATAAAATAAAAACTTCAGCTCTAGAGCTGAAGTTTGCCAGTTATAAAATAAAAACTTCAGCTCTAGAGCTGAAGTTTTTGTTTAGTAACCTGAAAATTTCAGCTCTAGAGCTGAAGTTTGCTAGTTATAAAATAAAAACTTTAACCCGGAAGCTTCAGCTCCCAGTTATAAAGGGAAGTTGAAGTTTTTTAAAAAGTGGGTACGGATGCAAACAAAAAGACAAAGCGGCTATAGGTTAAAAAGGGGCGCCCAAATAGAACGCTCCGTGCAATTTTTACATAATTTTTTGAGTTCTTAAAGAGCAAGAGACAACACACTTAACTAGTTGGGAGTGCGACATGCTACTAAATACTTGATGAATATGCATTAATTCCTACTATATTATTTAGATGCAATAATACGATTTGGTGTTTCTGCCATTATAACTCTCGCATCCACCTACAATTATTTATCTGTATATTCATTTATGACCATTTTTATTTTCTATGAAGTTTCTCTTATGAGCATGGTTTATCAATTCGTGATCAGCACCAAGTAGCATATATTTCAAAAGAGGAAAAGAAAAAGAAAAGCTTAACTTAAGAAAGAGCAAGTGATGTAGAGAGGCTTGCTTAGTTGGTGAAGCGTCTCCATCTTCAAACTAGTATGACGAATATTCCATCTTTTTGGCTTAATTATCTCTTGTTCGGAATTCGTTGGTCCAACTAATTTAGATTTGTATATATTATAAAAAGTTTATTATGAAAATTTTAGTGCTCCCTATCAAAGAAAACTCCATTTTAAAAGTTTAACTTCGAACTTTCTGATTAAAGATAAAGGAAACTGTATCGTTCTGCTACGCTCCTTTGAGCAGGGGGAGAGACCCAAAAGGATATAGCCTTTGTGCCAAAAATAGCTGTCTTGCCGATGAATGAGTCAATAGGACATGACTTTAGTCTTGGCATCCTAAACAAGCTAAAAGTTTTGTTTATATTTGATAACTTTGACAAGCTAAGCACTAATTCTATAATAATAATAATACCCACACGTTATATGCAAGGTGTCTCTATCATGACTTGATTAAGATAGTTAAATAATGAACAAATTCATTATAGTGTTGCAATAAGTTTATTAGAGTAGTTGAAGTCATTTGCTTTGGATTTTATATGTACAACTTCTAAAATATTTCCACCTTAATTTGACTTGAAGTAAGATATTGATCGTGGACTAGTCAAAGTAGTTGATGAAAGATCAGTTTGCTAAGGAAGACTCAGATATCCGTTTCAATAATCTCAGCATAACATAAAATAATTAATGTTTGATTAGAGGAACTAGAAAAACTAATCCACCCACAACTAATGTAACGTTTGGTTAGTCGTATAAGACAAGATAGTTCAGCTTAACTAATGAAACATTTAGTTGACAAAATTAAATAACACGTACATTAAGTTAAAGCATTAATAAGATGCAGAATACATGTATTAGTAATATAAAAATGAAAAAATTTAAAGACAAAAGATATCATTAAAATAAGTAATTCCTGCATAATATTTCATTTAAACGTAACATTGATAATATTACCTACATAAACATGCCCCCTATTATAATCCATATACATAACTAGTATGAATTTGAATTAATGCAATGATCCATAGTCATGCCATACGAGCCATGGCATGCAGAGTCTTTAAATGGCAAGAATAATACGATTTGTTATACAAAGCTGGCACCCTTTCCATAGGAACAGAACCATGATTATCATCAGGTTTTACAACATGACGAAATTTAGGGACAATCTTCATTTCTAATGGTGAAAAGAAGGAAGTAGAATAAATCCAGAATAGAAGCATTACGGTTAATAATTTTTAGCACCCTAATGTAATAATGGTTTGCACTATTCACAAGCCAATTTTGTGTCAAAGCTGCTCAAGCAGATAGCAAAAGCCTGAAATGCAGAGAGGGGATACCGGTAGTCCATGGTAAACATATCTTTGCCTACTTTCCCGAATTGCAAGATGATTTTGTCATGATCTGATTGGCTTGTCGGCTGAGAGGTTGTCGGTCCAGCAGCTGGTTGTTGAGTGGCAGCAATCAACTGAAAGTTCTTGACAGATGCAACTGTCACCCGTCCTCGAAAATTTAGGCACCAACACTGCAGTTGTTCATGCCATCGTGGCGCCTTGTTCTTTAGGACCAGTGGTTTCCCCTTGCCATCATCTTCTTCATTAGTTGATCCTCCAGCAATGTCAGAAAATCGCGAGCTACTGAACTCGGTGGAATGATCAAGTGACTTTGAGAAAGAGATACTGCGAAATGAATCCTCGAGGGGCCTTGAGAGAAGCTCTGGTTGGCCAGGCACAGAGCCGCCAGCATCAAGTGCTGAGGCGGGAATTGAGTGCATGACACAGTGCATTCTCCGCGGACCCCGTGTTCCAAGCACATTCAGCTCGTATGTGATCTGGGATATGATATAGCTTCCAGTTGGGACTTTAGGAGAGACTTTCTTGGAGTTGAATCTACGGCTTGTGCGCCCTGGAGCGGGGACATGTGCACCGGTGTAAGGAGGCTGTGTGTCGTATATAATGAATTTTGTACCTAGAAAATTTGATCTGCAAAATAAACAGTGATATTTTATCATCAATAGCATGTCACTTATTTACATAGTGAAAGGAGAATCAACTAGGCAACTTCATTAAAAGATGAATATCACCTTCTCGAGTATATATATGTAATATAAACATAAGCACTATGAAGCTGCATTATGAATTGCGCTAGGTCCATCCTTTAGACTAGTTAAGCAAAGAGATCTGTGTTATCAAACTATGGCAGAAGGATGCACAAGTACTGTAGGCGATATCAATAACCAGTATATATCAAATGTACTAAATTTTAAGTAACTTATCTATTCTAGACATCCTTAAGAAACTGCTTGGTTCCTTATTTCTTTAAGATCCTCGCTGCTCTCTCTTCTTTTCCCCTTTTCTTGTTCACTTGTCTTTTACCCAAAGGTACTTTAACAATCAGTACATTTCTGCCTTGTAAACATAAGCATCAAAGTCGTTCTCAAAAATCAAAACCTCACTTTTTCCTAGTAAGGGGTTGGTGGGGAAGTCCCTGATTTGGGTTTTGATAGCCTAGACAATATAATGGGATAATGCCACAGAACTTCAGTTCAGCTTTCATCTACGACAACTATTGTTGACTCGAACTTTTATTTTCCTGATGAATCTATACATGCGTGATAGACTATTTCTACTTATTTTTCATTGAAAACCACAGTTAATTACTGACTACTCTCAAGTTTCCGGGATTGCTCATGCCTTAGTATTGATATTAGCGAACAAGGCAGAAGCCATCTCTGCTGAATGGGAAGGGAAAAGGAATATATCAAACACATGCTATTCTTCATTAAATTCAGTTTCCCGGAAACATCTCAGTAATACCAGGGGAAGACAAGAAAGATATTGGAAAACAAAATGAATAGCCTCCATATTTACCTTAGTTTTCCAATATATGTGTTGCTTGATCTAGAGATATTTTCTGCATCCATTGAGATAACATACTCCGTGCAAGTTGTGCGTCTGGTTCTTTTTGCAGAGAGAAGGAACTTTCCATTTTCAACTAATAATGCTACAAAGAAAGTTGAAATACCCATTAACCTCTGAACAATTGCCACTCGCATATAAATTATGAAGGCAATGAAGCAAGAGTAACTAACGCATCTCAACCAAACATGTCTAGACACAAATTACAACTGGAAATATAAGTATCAATGATATCATTAACTCAATTTGCATACAGAAAAGACTTAATAACAGCTTTTCGCCTTTGAGTTTGAGGGGAAGGGGAAGGGGAGAGGAACGGAACGGTGGTTTTATATGACAGGAGATTGGAAAGACAGCAAAGATAATGTTCACCTCAGGTTCTGAATTTTGCAAATACCTTCTGTGACTCAGATGCAAGGATAATATCAACAAATTTTTTCAAAGAAAAAGATGAGGAATAGATGCAAAAATCATCTAAGCATCAAGCAAATATCAGCCAACAATACTTACCAGGACTAAGACACAAGAAAAGATGGTAAGTCAAATTAGATTTATCCCGCTTGATGAAGCATTGAATAGTTCCATCACGAGGCCCAGGCTGAAAAGAGAAAGTAAAAGGACCCGTCAATTCTCCTCCAAAAGATTAGTCAATAGACTTAATTCTCTAGTACGTCAGTCCCATTACAACTATCTAATTCTATAACAGTTAATAGAAGGGTTGCTCCCACAGACTACACGGCAACCACAAAGGCATATTTCTGTACTCGAAATATTCCTCTAAGGAAGTTAAAGAAGTACCTGCTTTAGGGAAACAGGAAAAGTTAGCTTTCCACAAAATTCAGGATTTCTAACAATGTCCTTGCACATACTCCGCCATGACCTACAAACTGCAGCACATGCTACGACATGCTTACGACCAGGCCATGTGCTTTCACTCTCCTCTAACCTTCTAATTACATCAAAAAGTAACTCCGGAGGAAGATTGGCCCAACAACTGTCCTGGATAACAGGAGGCTGGTCGCTTAAGTCATAAAACGAACCATGTGATTTATCCCTGTGATGACCAGACAGCCTTAAATCAAAGCTTCGCCTTGATAAACTACCAATGCTATCTCTCACATCCCGCACTATACTCCGAAACGACATCTGAACTCAAAACTGCTAGGTCGAAGTCCAAACACCACAAATAGATGTTACTGGCGCATCTACTCTTTTCTTATCAGGTAAGCATTTTCCAGTAATCTAAAGAGCTTCACAAATAGATACAGCTGCAAAAGATTGAAAAACCAAATTGTGTTTCAGTAACAGGAATAAATTTCTGAAGAAAAGTGAAGAGGAAAAAGCAAGAAAGGCATTTAAAGAAAAAAGTAAGAAAAGGGAAAAGAAAAAAAACGTATAAAGAGACATCTTCACATGGGCACCTAGGTAAAGTAAATCACATGACTTTTTATCAGATACAACTTCTTTAGAATCTTAAGGTAATGCCTCATGCCAGTTGTCCTAGCTTAGTTGCAAGACAACAAGTATAAAACATAATGTCTTTCAAATGTCATCAATCTTTCAGCAAATTCATCATTAATGGCGAAAACAGCTACTCAAGATAAAGATAAACTCACTACTGTTGACACTGCAAAATTGGCACCGGCAGGGAAACCAAACAGTTCAAAACTAGATTCCAGTTCAAGAAAGGAAAGTTCAAGTCGTCGTTGGATAATCACTCAACGCCTGTTTCTGCTTAGAATCTAATATTGTTCCTCAACCTTTATACTAAACATAATGCAAATTCCATAAGCAGCTTACAAACAACCAGAACATATAGAAAATGAGCATAGTTTTTTCAAGTACCATTTTCATTCTTCACCTACTTATGACCAAAAAGATTAGGTCTTTTCCGGTATATTTCTCTAAGTACAAACAATAGATACTTCATTCTCATCAAAACCTACAACTTAAACGACATATACAGGTTGATACCAATCTATCAAGCCACGTATAGGCAGAATACAGATGGTGACAAACCTGCAAAGTACTGCAGGATAATCAAAGCTCCATAACTTCAAATCCTGCAAAACCAACACAAGAAAAAAAAAGTTTACTGTAAATGAAAATTGAAGCTCCAAATTCCCAAAAGGCATAAACTTTGTGTCAGTTAGTATCAATGAAATCAAAGAAGAAACCGTCCCTCTCCACCCAAATGAAAAAAAGAAAAAACAGAAAGAAAGAATTAAGACTTCAATCTGTAGATGATAAGCATAAAAGACAAGATTTTTACCAAAGGGGTAACTGTTCCTCAAATTTAGCCAAAAAACTAATAGCCAAAAACTAGAGAACCCAAGAATATCTCCACATTTTGAGAACAGTAACATACATAGGACATAAACTAACAGATAAAAAAGGAAAACATACAGACACCAAACAACATAAGATCTGAAGATGAACAAACAAAAAGATCAGAGATCTGTACCTTAAAAATAAGAAGAAGAAGAAGAACAATAATATAGCATCAAAAGTCAGCAAGGACCCAAGAATTTTTCAGGAAAAGTGGGTCAGAGCGAAGAAACATTTTTAGATATACTGTAACAGCTTCTCTGTATTTACTGCAAGTCTGTTTCTTTTGTCACTGCGGACTCAAAAACCCAACATTAAATCTAGTTCAACAAACCAGAAAAAGAGAGAGAAAATGATGAAGAAGAAGAGGTAAGAGAAGAAAAGGAAAACAGGGAAAAACAAAACAAAAAAGGGAAGTGCATACTTTATTATATTAGCACTAAGGAGTAGAACTGTTTTAATGGGGTCACACACTAATACTATATTGGCCACAACGGGAGCAGTATCCAACAGTTGAGACAATGGGAACATGGATTTTTTTTCAAACTTTTTCTTTCGATGATTTTCATTTTGTTTGCGCGCATTTTGATTATTTTATAGAATACTTGTTATTTTTTCTGCATTACAATAGGGGTGGACATCTGTCAGTTCGGTTGTGAATATTATCGATTTAGCATATCGATTATCGGTTTATAAATATTCTAACCCAATAACCAAACCGATAAGATATCGGTTGTCGGTTATTGATTAATCGGTAATCGATTATTATCGATTAAGTTATCGGTTTACCCGATAAGATAACTCACTCTAGATTCTAGAGGGAGGAAGTAATGAAGTATAAAGAATATATAAACTTTCTCGAGTGTTGTAACCCTTTCAAAGAATATGATAAACCTTATAACATTGTTTCTCTAATGTGTTGAATGACAAATTTGGAAGGATTACAACAGTAGATAGAGAATTGGGATAACTAGAAAATTTATATACCTAAGGGTAAAATCGTATTTTTATAAAGTTTATTGTGTTATCGATTAAACCATTAATAAAAATGGGCAAACCGAGACCTGAATCGGTAACCCAATAGTAAAACAACACTAAACTGTTACCGAACTGTTATCCAAATAACCCGATACCGATAAACTAATAAGCTTTTTTCGGTTCGGGCTATCGGTTTTACCCGATATATGCTCAGCCCTAGGTTACAGTATCATATAATTCTGTCCTGCCCTTTAACCCTTAGACGAATATAAAGAAATTACCTAGAAATATTTACTTTAAATTTTAGGGGGAAAAAACTTTCTTTTGCAACGGTTTATTGTTTCATTTTCATTTAAGCAACATATATTTTTGTGAACAAGCGTACACGTTTTTTTTTTCTAACTTCCTTTTGTAAAAGTTGTTTGTTTCGCCGAAAGTTTATTAGAAACAATTTCTATATTTTCACAAAGTAATGATAAGGCTGCGTAGAGGGGTTGATGCAGCAAGCGAGTGCCGGATCCAACTGAACCCAGTACTTTAGACGCGGAGCATAAATTTATATGTAAAAATCTATTAAAATTACGAAAATAATGGGTATGAACCCATAACTTTAAAAATACTATGGGTTCAGTGCTAAAGACATTAAAGATTGAACCCATATAGTTTAAATCCCAGATCCGCCTCTGGCTGCATACATACTATCTTTCTCAAATTCCACTTGTAAGATTATACTGAGTTTGTTGTTATTGTTTTGTAGAAGTTGTTTAATTTTTCTTTTGGATGTAGTTTAAATGTTTCTTTTTATACTAGTGTAATTTCTAAATTTGTCACTAAATCCTTTATTACCATTCCATTTATAGTAGCTTGGACAAATTTACTGACGCGTTATTCATGTACTGTACTAACAACACGCATAGCATTAAATAATTAAGTATAAACCATTTCAAAATGCTTTCGATATTTTTTGGACGGTGATTTCAGCTAGTTTGGACGCATTTCGATTATTTTATTCGATATTTGTTATTTTCTATCAGCATAAATATAAGGTAAATCTATTCATTAAAATATGGATAGATTGGAAGAAATAACCTAAGTATTTCTAAATGATTTGGATATACTTAGAGGCCTTAACAAAACATTTTAAAACAAAATAGCATTAGAAAGGTGGCTCACTTTTAACAGGAATATTGGGACAAACATTTTAATCGTTTAAATGAAAAACTGAAAACTAAAAAAAATTTGAAGTTTTTCATCTTTCATGCTAAAAGTAATTGTTTTGAATTGGACTCAAGAGCTTAAAAATATACTATATAGATTGAAAAAAAAAAGGAAAATAAGTAAACACGCGTTGCCTTGACAGACTAAATTGCGATTGATTTATTTTTGTACCATACGTATTGTTTTTTTTTTGTTTTTGAGAATCAAATATTTCAACATTCTAATCAGCTCAACCTGAAATGATGGTTTTCCCAATTTTTCCATTTAATCTTATCAAAATTGCCTATAATTTGAAGAGTTGCCATTTTTCCATTATTTTACTGTCGCCACAGTAAAATTGAATACTCTCATAAAAAGTAATCCCTTTCTTTTAAGTGTACTCCGTAATTAATAGACAAAGAAAAAAAGCAAAAAGAGAAAAAGAAGGAACAGAAGTCAATGGCAAAAATAACTTTAAACCAAGTTTTATTTTATCATAAATACTTATTAGGACGTTGAAATAGGGTTGATTTTCCTAGAGAAGATAGAGCTATCAGAATTCCAAAGTAAAACATTTTAGATTCTAATTGCAATCTCACTTTATTTTATTTTCATTTCTTTTTTCTTTTGCTTGAGATAAAAAGGGTGCCACATGCATATTCACGTACAAAACGGCGGATGCTTTTTGATGAATAGACTTTTGCTTCAACAATATTACTGTTATACACTCATTTGACTTTTGACAAAATCCAAAGAAAATTTAGGAATTAAAGTCATTGTTCCATTTCCATCAATAGAAGCTTCGTGGAAATTAAAAACACCTAAATCTGACCCCTTTTCACACCTATTGTTTGGTGGTATTACTAATAGTACTAATAGCATTTGTTGCGGTAGATAGAAAAGAAATCGACTTGCTTCTCTTCTACTACAATTTATTATCTCTTGTATTCCAATTTTTTAAAGCACCTACTTTTTATAAATTGCACGCTTCTATATGGTCACATTTCATATGCATACTTGCAAATATAGGAGATCATATTTAATAAAATTTTGGAACGAATTACGAACACTTGTCTCTCCTATTGAATGAGCAGAGGCGGATCTAGCTTTCTCACATCGAATTTAATTGAATTTATAGCTTTCCAAACGACGCATAAAATTATATATTCAAATTTACTAAAACTGTAACAGATTGTTGATATGAACCCATAGGTTCAATGATAAGAACGTTAAAGGCTGAATCTATAAAGTTTTAATCATGAATCTGCCTCTGTTAATGAGTCACTGGAGTTAAGCTCAATTCAAACTCATCAAGAGTTTGATCCGTTTATATAATCTCTAGAACTTTTTATTTCAAATAAAAATAAAATGATCTTTCATTTATTAAAAGTTATGCAAGGGAAAAAGAGAAATGGTGATAATGTGCTTAATTAAAGAGGAAATTTGTGTTAAGAAAAAATATTTTAATATCTCAAAAAGAATATTTACAATTATGTTTAGGTTTATTATTTTAATATAATATTAATTGGTCTCGATAGAAATGTAACTGGTGGAATATTTTCAATTACAAATTTAATTTTAACGGTTTGGCAAATGATGGCTTTCAATGGCTTTATGTTTTGGCATTCTTGGTATTGAATTCTTAATGATCCGTTTTGGCATTCTTGGTATTGAATTCTTAATGATTTGTTTTGACAGTGAATTCTTGACACTAAATCCTTAATGGATTTTACCGGTTTTTCATTTCAAATGTCCATTTTCTTGGACTATATATAAAGCTATTTGTTTGTGTTCATGGAGTAGTGTGGAAAAAAGTTAAGAATTTTCTTCCCTTTTTGTGCTGGGTTTTCTTTTATACAATCTTTGTTGTTTCTGCTCCTAGTTATACTAGAAGAGTTTGTTGAATCCTGGGGGATACGCCTAAAATCATTTATCTCGGTGTAGGCGAAATATCCTTAAGGACAGTGTCTTTGACACGCCTCAAGCTAAACCTTTTATTCTCCATAATCATCCAATTTTTTCCAACAATCTTACGGATATTTTCACGTTGTTATTATGGAGAATAACGCTGCTAATGTTGTTGTTGATGCTACTACACCTGCTGCACCAACTGTTTCTATTGTTGTTCCATCACCAATTACCTATGCCAAACCTTTTCCTGATGTTTCGAAAATTGAGATTTTTGGTGGAGATAATTTTAAGCGCTGGCAGGAACGCGTGCATTCTATTTTGGATATGCATGGAGTTGCTTTTGCACTTACTGATCTTAAGCCAATTGAAGCAACTTCCACTAAGATGGATCATTAGGTTCATGCTAATAAGGTATGTAGACATACTATAATTTCTACTCTTTCTAATGAATTGTTCGATGTCTACGTTTCCTACAAGGAGGCAAAAGAAATTTGGGAGTCAACGATAACAAAGTACACTGCTGAAGATGCTGCTAAACAAAAGTTTGTAGTTGGAAACTACTACAAGTGGGAGATGACGGAGGACAAGGACATAACTGCACAAATCAACGAATATCACAAGTTGATTGAAGATCTCAAATCTGAAGATATTTCTCTGCCCGAACAGTTTGTTGCTGGTATGCTTATTGAAAAACTTCCCAAATCTTGGAGTGACTACAAACAACAAATGAAACACAAACACAAGCAATTGTCGCTGAAGGACTTGGTCAAGCATATTATAATTGAAAATACCAATCGCCAGCAAGTTGTTGCTGACAAAGGAAAGGAAAAGTAGGACCTTAAAGGAAATGATGAATTGCATGCTTGTTTCTGGTGCACCGGATAATCTTTGGGGTGAAGCCATTTTACCTGCTTGTCATTTACAAAATAGAATTTCCTATAAGAAAACGGGTAAAACTCCTTATGAGTTGTGGAAAGGCTATCCCCCTAATTTGAAATATTTGAAAGTGTGGGGGTGCCTTGCTAAAGTTATGTTACCCGATCCTAAGAAAAGGAAAATAGGATCTAAAACATATGATTGTATGTTTATTGGGTATGCTGAAAAAAGTGCAGCATATCGATTTTTAGTAGTTAAAAGTGATGTACTTGAAAACAATACTATTGTTGAAACAAAAAATGCTGAAGTTTTTATAAGTATTTTTCCTTTAAAATTTGAGAATATTTCTGATGCTCCTATTATTCCAAGTGATAATATTTCACATGTTCCAATTATTCAAAATAATTTTGAAAGTGAGAATTTAAGAAGAAGCAAAAGACCAAGGAAAGAAAAACCTTTTGGTAATGATTTTTATACTTATCTTGTGGATAATGATCCTTTAACATATTTTGAAGCTATTTCTTCGTCTGATGCCTCATTTTGAAAAGAAGCTATCAATGTAGAATTAAATTCTATTTTACAAAATAAAACTTGGATTTTAGTTGATTTACCTCCGGGAGCTAAACCCATTGGTTGTAAATGGACTTTTAAGAAGAAACTCAATCCGGATGGTTCAATTGATAAATACAAGCTAGACTTGTTGCAAAAGGTTTTACCCAAAAGCAAAATGTTGATTATTTTGATACTTATGCTCCTGTAATTAGAATTTCCTCAATTCGTGTTTTAATTGCCTTGGCTTCTATTTATAAACTTTTTTATTCACCAAATGGATGTTAAAACTGCATTTTTAAATGGTGATTTGGAAGAGAAAATTTATATGGAGCAACCTGAGGGTTGTATAGTGTATGGCCAAGAAAACAAAGTATGTAAATTGTTAAAATCTTTATATGGTCTAAAGCAAGCACCTAAACAGTGGCATGAAAAAATTGATCAAGTATTGATTAATGATGGTTTTTCATCAATTGAAGTAGATAAATGTGTCTATACAAAATGTGTAGATGGTACATGTGTTATTTGTCACGACCCATTTTCACAACCTGACACCCTTGTCAGGCAAGCCAATTGCGAAAACACTTCTAAAATACTTATGTTGCTTTTAATTAGAATAAGTGAAATAAACACTCAATTTGGAATTTAAACTAGAAGAGCTGAATGCTGTAATAATATAATTACACAACCCCAAAATAATCGTCTACCAAAGTGTGTGCCAGAACCTGGTGTCATAAGCTACGGGCAACTAGTAGAATATACGTCCAAAAGAATATCACACTACCCTACTGTCTGGATCCAAATAGACAGAAAATAATAATACAAAAGAAAGACTTCTTCGGCTGCGGATCGACATGGAAGGAAAGCAACTCACCGTAGAAGTCCCAAGTCCGCTCACAAATGCGCACCAGAGTGATAACCAGATCCACCTGCCTCAGACCCTGTACATTTAAGTACAGAAGCGTAGCATGAGTACATAAACAATATGTACCCAGTAAGTATCCCGTCTAATCTCGAAGAAGTAGAGACGAGAGGTCGACTTGATACTTACTAAGGTCGAGTAAAATGAGAAGAATTTATAACAAGCAGTAATAACTTAGTTTATAGGAATTAGCAAGTACAAAACATCAATTCTTCCTTTAGGTTGTCATTACGAGTGTCCATATATACATGAAAGTAAATATGAGGCCTAACCCACATTAAAAGGGTCACATAAGTCATGCGCATATAATCACCGAGGAATGTACGGCCCGATCCAACATAAAAATAGTAAATTGTGCACTGCCGAGGGTCGAACGGCTCGAATCATAGATGCATCTATTACCCCGCTCGCAAATCAACCGTGCGACGCGGTCAAATAGAAATAAACTCACTGCCACGCAATAACAACAATCACTACACATATGAGGGTGGTCGTACATAGAAATGCCAATTATTTTCTTTTAAGAACCAAATAGGTTAAGGGTCATTTTCTAATCTCATTCTTCTTAATCACAAGAGTTCATTAAATCTCAGATAATCAACTATACTAGAATATCACGTAAAGCATGCTCATGGGTCCTAAACTACCCGAACTTAGCATAATAGTCGCTACGCACGGACTCTCATCACCTAGTACGTACGTAGCCCCCGAATACAATGACAAATAATTCAATTATTATACCTATGGGGACAATTCCCTCTTACAAGGTTAGAAAGGAGACTCACCTCGCTCCAATTTGGCTGGACCGCTTCTGCGGTCGAATTTCCGCTTCTGCGGTTTGATGACCGCTTCTGCGGTTTTCCCTGGGCTTGCCCTTGGCCGCTTCTGCGAAGGCCTGACCGCATCTGCGGTCCCGCTTCTGCGGCCCTAGAACTGCAGATGCGGTTATGACAGAAGCAGCAGTTCAGCCTCTTCTTCAATTTTAACTTCACTCGAGCCTCGATCGTTTGACGCTCGGGGCTCCCGAGCCCCGCCCGAACATACCGACAAGTCTGAAATCACGAGGCGGACCTAGTCGAACCCTTGGAACTCCCAAAACAACGCTAAATCTTGGAATCACTCCCTAAAACCAAATGAATCAAACTATTGAATTTTGAAGTTCTTAATTCTCCTCTAACGGGTCAAAATGCCCTTAAACTACTCGGATTGGCACCAAATTTTACGAGCAAGTCTTAAACGACATTACGGACATGTACCAAGCTTCGGAACCAAAATCCGAGCCCGATACCTAGGGAATCAATGATTACTTAGTTTCTTTAGTTCTTTAAAGCTTCAATTAAATAATTTTAAATAAAAATTCATTACTCGGGCTAGGGACCTCGGAATTCGATTCCGGGCATACGCCCAGGTCCCATATTTTTCCACGGACCCTCAAAAATTGTCAAATCACGAATCCGGGTCTGTTTTCCCAAAATGATGACCGAAGTCAAACTTGGTCTTTTAAGAGAATCTTAAAGAAGCAAATGGACATATTTTTACTCAAAACTCTTCCTATTCCTGAACCAATCGCCCCCGCAAGTCATAAATTAGTTAAAGCAAGTAAGGGAGGCTTTATTTAGGGGAACGAGGGTCAAACAGGTAAAACGACCGGACGGGTCGTTACATTCTCCACCTCTTAAACAAACATTCGTCCTCGAACGGACATAGAAAAGTACCTGGACTGCTGAATACGTGGGGATATCTGCTCCGCATGTCCTCCTCGGACTCCTAGGTCGCCTCGTCGACCGGTTGGCCCCTCCACTGGACTCTCACTGCAGAAATCCTCTTGGACCTCAGCTGGCGATCCTGTCTGTCAATAATAGCAACTGGCTCCTCCTCATAGCCCAAACTCTCATCTAACTGAATGGTGCTGAAGTCTAACACGTGGGATAGGTCGGCATGATACTTCCGAAGCATCGAAACATGAAATACTGGGTGAACTCCCGATAAACTAGGGGGTAAAGCAAGCTCATAAGCAACCTCCCCAACTCGCCTCAACACCTCAAAGGGGCCAATAAACCTTGGGCTCAACTTGCCTTTCTTCCCGAACCTCATAATGCCCTTCATGGGCGAGACTTTCAAGAGAACCTTCTCGCCAACCATAAATGATACATCCCGCACCTTCTGGTCCGCGTAGCTCTTTTGCCTGGACTGAGCTGTGCGAAGCCTCTCCTGAATCAACTTTACCTTATCCAAGGCATCCTGTACCAAATCTGTGCCAAGTAACTTAGCCTCTCCAGGCTCAAACCACCCGATAGGAGAACGACAACGTCGACCATATAAAGCCTCGTACGGGGCCATCTCTATGCTGGACTGGTAGCTGTTATTGTACGCAAACTCCGCTAAGGGCAAGAACTGATCCCACTGCCCTCCAAAATCAATCGCACATGCTCTAAGCATATCCTCCAAAATCTGCACCGTCCGCTCCGACTGTCCGTCGGTCTGAGGATGGAATGCTGTGCTAAGCTCTACATGAGTCCCCAACTCACTCTGCACGGCTCTCCAGAAATGGGAAGTGAACTGAGGGCCTCTGTCTGATATGATGGACACCGGCACACCATGCAATCGGACTATCTCCCGAATATAGATCTCAGCATACCTCTCTGTTGTATAAGTAGTCGCCACAGGAATGAAATAGGCCGACTTGGTCAATCTATCCACAATGACCCACACTAAGTCAACCTTCCTCAAAGTCCGCGGTAACCCAACTACGAAGTCCATGGTGATGCGTTCCCACTTCCACTCTAGTATGGGCATCTGCTGAAGTAGGCCACATGGCCTTTGATGTTCATACTTGACCTGCTGGCAATTCAAACACTTGGTCACATGCTTCACTATGTCCTTCTTCATCCCCCGCCACCAGTAATGCTGCCTCAAATCACGATACATCTTCGTGACTCCCGGGTGAATAGAATACCGCGAACTGTGCGCCTCCTCCAGGATCCTCTCCCTCAGACCATAAACATTAGGAACACATAGACGACCCTGGAGTCGCAGAACACCGTCCTCGCCCATAGAAACCTCCTTAGAACCTCCCTGAAGTACCGTCTCTCTGAGAACCGCCAAATGTGGATCATCATACTGTCGGGCCTTAATCTCCCCCAATAACAAGGACTGAGCAACCACACA
>NW_017673610.1:0-8670 GCF_001879085.1 Nicotiana attenuata
ATATACAAAGGCAACATAAATAACAACATAGAATACCAACTAAAAAGGGGAAGGGAGCATGCTCGGGGAAAAAATACAGCGAATACAGATCAACGGATATAACGACGAAACTACCTCAATACCATAGCTCATATATAAGTGGTCGGCGTGCCACATAATCCCATTTCTTAATTCATAAGTGGACGGCGTGCCACACGATCCCATTTCATAATATATAATGGTCGGCGCGCCACACGATCCCATTTCTTAATTCATAAGTGGACGGCGTGCCACACGATCCCATTTCATAATATATATATATAAGTAGATGGCGTGCCACACGATCCCATATTATAGAATATATATAAGTGGACGGCGTGCCACACGATCCCATATTATATTTCAAAATATCTGGCTTTGTAAAGAAGGCCCCATTAGGTGAATTCGACAAGGGAGAGTACATAATAATAGTCTGCACGTCCCGGCAAGGGAATAATCACAACACATCCTCTTTTAAATCACTTTTTTCTCAACTATCACATTCTTGTTCGAGACAACGCTCCAAAATATACCAATCACAATTCTTCCTCAACCGTTCACATTATATGAAATTTATCAATTAAACAAGGAAGTCGTGTCGCATCATTCGAATTAAAAGCAATTAAGACTCACGGTCATGCTAGACTCCGGTGCATAGACAACCGTCACCATGCCTATACACCGTACTCCACATTTAGCAAGTAGCAAATAACATCCTAATCCTATTCCCTCAAGCCAAAGTTAGAACAAACACTTACCTCGTCCAAGAATAGCAATCAACTCTCTAATACCGCCTTTCCTCTACAATCCAACTCCGAAACAATGATATCTAGGCATAATTAGTTCAATAATATCAATAATGGCTCAAAAACATAATCCCATAGCCTGGAAATGAAATTCCTATCATTCTTCCAAAAACACCAAAATTCGACACCGGTCCTACATGGTCCAAACACGAGGCTCGGACCAAAACCCAATCACACATAACCCCACGAGTTCAAATATATAATTTATTTCAAGATTCGACCCCAAATTGAGGTTGAATCACCCAAAATTCTCAAAACCCTAACTCTACCCATAACCCTTAATTTCTACTTTGACTTCATGATTTAGGGCTAGGAAATTAGTAATTAGATGAAGAAATAATGAGGGAATGATGTTAAGATTACTTACCCAAAGAGTTATGGAGGAAGGAGAGCTTGAATTTCGTCTATGGAGGGTTTAAGAGAAGAGCTCGTGTGAAAAAAAAGTGAGAAATCCCGTGCTGCTACTGTTCTGGACATAAAAATATAACTGGGCATATTTACTCTATGCGATCGTAGAAGGAGGCTTGCGATCGCATAGGGGAAGGGAAAATTGACCACTGCGATCGCAGAATGGGTCATGCGAACGCATAGAAGAAAAGGGGCTATGCATACCGGGGTTGGTTTAATGAAACGCGATCGCGAAATCTTAATGCGATCGCAAAAAATGAAGGGGATAAGGTACGCGATCGCAGAGGATTTCATGCGATCGCATAGAACAGAAAATGGGCCTGATCAATTAACCCTACGCGATCGCAGAAGAATGTATGCGATCGCAGACACCAGCAACAGCAGTTTTCTGCAGCATTCCTAAGGCTAAAACCATCCCAAAATACATCCGAATCACACCCGAGCCCTCGGGGCTCCTAACCCAACACATGGACTAACTCAACAACATCCTACGAACTTAACCGTGCGATCAAATCGCCTAAATAACATCAAAATCCATGAATCAAGCCTCAAAATCATCATTTTCATTTCAAACTTCTTAAACTTCTAACTTTAGATATTTAGGTCCGAAACACGTCAAATGACGTCCGATTCCGACCAAACTTTACAGAAAGCGCTTAACACATATTTAAGACTTGTACCGGGCGTCGGAACCAAAATACGAGCCCTATACCATAGTCTTTTAATCAATTTTCATTTCCATTTTCCTTAAGAATTTCAGAAAAATAATTTCACAGAAAAATTCATTTCTCGGGCTCTCGACCTCGAAATTCGACTCCGGGCATATGCCTGAGTCTCATATTTTTCTACGGACCCTCCGGGACCGCCAAATCACGGGTCCGGGTCCGTTTACCAAAAATGTTGACCAAAGTCAACTTTAGCAATATAAATATCAAAATTCTTCAAATTTTTCACAAGGTTCACATATTTCAACATAAAAGCTTTCCGGCTTCGCGCCCGGACTGCGCATGCAAATCGAGGCAACTAAAAGCGAGGTTTTCAAGGCCTCGAAAGCACATAAATAGGAAGAAATACGGTGATGACCCTTTGGGTCGTCACAGCCGGTTTTGGATTTTGATTAAGGATATCTTTATCATTTGGAATTATTTCCTTGGGCTTTATTTGATGTATTTGAGTTGCTTTTGGCTAGTTTGAGTCGTTTAGAGGTCGATATGCGCGAGATGGTATTTTTGGAGCATTGTTTGGCTTGCTCGGTATTGGAATTGGCTTGTTCGAGGTTAGTAACACTTCTATACTTGGTGCTAAGGGTATAAAACCTCAAATTATGTGTTATGTTTTTGGTATTGAGGTGACACACATGCTAGGTGACGGGCGTGTGAGCGTGCACCGTGTGAATTGTGACTCCGTTATTTCTGTGATATTGTGTAGTTACCTGACCTTATCTGTAACCATAAAATCTCTATGTAATTGAGCTGCGATCCATGTTAGAATCCATGTCTAGGCTACATGTTTATCCTATTGGGACCCACTGAGGTCGTTTCTGCTGTTGAGTTACCTGCTTTCATTGTATTACATACTCAGTCATCCGCATTCATATGCATATCATATATCTGTCTCTGTTACCATTTATATACATCACATCATTATTTTTTGGCTGATTTTCAGGACATTGAGAGCTCGAGAGACTAGAGAGATTGATGACTGAGTGAGGCTAAGGGCCTGATGGTAAGGATGTTTATGGGATCGTGTTGCACGCGGCAACATGTTTTAGTGATTTATGCCATGATTGGCTTGTTATAGCACTTGGGCTGAAGGAGCCCCTTCGGAGTTTGAACATACCCCAGTGAGTGCAGATACCTACTGAGTGCGAGTACCGTGTGATTGGGAGGACTGAGTGGCTGTGAGAGCTGAGTGACTGTGAGACTGAGTGACTGGGGGGACTGAGTGAATTGATACTCTGGAGAGTATGCATATGGTTTAATCACTGAGTTGCATCGCATTTGACATGTACACTTGACATACAGGCATAGAGATGCATTTTTCTCATGCTGTACGGTATCACGTCATATTCATAACTTCTCACACATATTGACATATAAGCATAGAGATGTATTTCCCTCATGCCATTTGAAAATGAAGCATTTACAGTGGAAAGATTTTGGGAAAAATTACAGTTTTCGAATTTATTCATATTTTTGGCAACTTCGAAAAAAGACTTGGATTTTCACTGATATTCTTGAAAAGCGGAACTATTTTCTGGAACTATGTAAAAGTTGAGCTTTTTATCTCTGAGTTACTTCTTTTAAAACTTGTTTTACGTTGTTATGAACAGTATTGGCCATTGGTGTCGAGCCCGACCTTTGTTCTAGCTCGTCACTACTTCTAACTTAAGGTTAGGTTTGTTACTTATTGAGTACATGGGGTCGGTTGTACTCATACTGCACTTCTACACCTGGCATGCAGATGTTGACTGCTGATGTTGCTGTGATCAACAGAAGCTGGGATTGAATACGTACATGCGTTCCGGTGGTAGCTGCTTGTTGTTCATGGTAGCCTTAGAATATATATAAATCTATTTATGTATTTTTCGAACAGATGATGTATTTATTTCATACCAGTTTTGTAAATTCTAATCTTAGAAACTCATGATTAATATTACCAGTTCTTGGGGAATGTATCAGATTCAGATATTTTTTTACTTATCTGGAATAAAAATTTAGCACAGTATCATCCCATGTTTGGTTACTAATCATGGGATAACTTATTCCAGGATTAATAATAGAACTGTGATAACTTATACCTACCAGAATGTGGAATAGTAATCCCAGGATAAGTTATCCCAAGATAAAGTAGTAAAATCAACAATCTCAGGATTAATACAACATATCAACCAAAAATAATATTAGGATAACTAATCACAACATAACTAATCTCAGTATGACTAATCCCACTATAACTTATCTTCAAACCAAACGATCCCTTAGAGTAAACTGGCTGTGTGTGGTGGTTCATGGGTTCTAGCCCAATCCTAGGAAATTGGGTTTTGTTGAATGCATCAACATTCAGTTCCAAACCATTTCTTTGCTGATTCAATGAAACTGATCCTTAGTTGATAATGACATTATTGCAATATTAATTCATATGAAAGGGAAATCGGAGAACTAGGTTAAATTACTGTAAAATCAATAATTTAAGGTCAATTATTAATTTATTTTGCTTTTCGTACGTTCGGAAAAATCACAGATGAATTGGGAGTACATGGCAAAAATAACGGAGGATATGGGAATTGGATTCTGAACAGGCAGACTTAGGAATAAAGACACTGTATATAACTCCTTAATTATATGAACATAATGTTCAAGTTTGCTTAAATACTAATTGTATGATGGAATTATAATTTATATTTACTGATGAAGATGGTGAAAATGTCGGTGGTAGATTCTGAAGGTTTTCGGATTGATTGAAATGAGGGGTTATTGCTACCGAATAAAGTTGAGAAGTTTTATTTTGTGTCTCATACAACTGATACTAGTTGTATGAGGCTCTTTTTTGTCTTACAAATTTGTGCACTCCAATCTTATATTTCTGGGTCCACAAAACTATGAGACAAAAAGGTTATCACATACAACTAGTATCAGTTGTATGAAACACAAAATAAAATTTTCCAATAAAGTTGGTGTAAACATGAGCGAAACAGTAAGATAAAGTAGACTAACATTATTCCACGTGTCAATATATACCTGATTAATTCCTTGTCATAAATTGGCAACATGTGCTGGCAGTGGCACCCTGGCAGTGAGAAGCAGAACAATTTTAAGTACTATCATTACTTATCATGATTACGTAGCAATAAATTATGGTAAAATATATATAATTGATTAATTAACTATGATTAAACAATAAAACTTTCATGTCATACACTTACCGATTTAATGTGTATTATGAGTAAGTGCCAAGTATTTTCTGCCGTGAATTAATCTATACTAGTAACTATACATAAAAAAAATTACCGACAATCTTTTCTCATATAAAAGATAAAATAACACCTTTTCCAATATCAGTCAAACTAGTCTTAGGGTACGCGCTCTGCGCGTGTACTCGTACTATTGAATATATAATTTTAAAAATAATATAATTATTATCAAATTGTTATGAAACAATAAAAGAAGAAGAAGAGTATTGCAGAGAAAAGTAGAGAGAGAGAATTCTTATTGATTTGGGATGAATTACAATAGAATAGAACCCTCTATTTATAGGGAGAGGATGACTTAGCCACCAAGTAATAAACCCTAGAATCTCTCTAAATATAGACATTCACCATAAGTACAATTCTATTTATAACACTCCCCCTTGAATGTCTATTCAACAGATAATGTGCCTCGTTAAAACCTTAACTAAAATAAAATCCAATGGGAAAAAAAATTCTAGAGAAGGAAAAAGAGTACACATATCTAACAATACGCCTTTTGGTTGCCTCGTTAAAAACCTTGCAAGGAAAACCCAGTGGGACAAAACCTTGTAAGGGAAAAAGAGTGCAACGCGCATTAACTCCCCCTGATGAGATCATCAATTCACATCCTTGAGCCTTCGCATTCCAATCTTGTGCACCATCTTCAAGAGATCTTTGGTAGAGATTTGATGAACAAATCAGGCATATTAACTTGAATGAATATATTGCACCTTGAAATCATCATTCTTGATAGATATATAATGTCTTCATACAATGTCGTGGAATGGCTCTTCAATATCTCCATAGAGATTCTCGCTATCATATTATCATGGTTATAATTATAGCAAGATACATATATGCACAAATTGCACTGAGGATGTAGTACTTCATGATCAAGAATTGTATATGCTTCTAGCAACTTAAATCCTTCATGGATTGTCATATAAGTTAAGTCATATAAGCTATATAGTAGACTTTAGATGCATATCAAGTTTTCATGTCATGCTAGACATATAAGATAAATAAAAGTGATTGCACACACTATTGACTTTATACTTTCAAGTGTTTGATCTGCAGGTCCAAAACAATATGTCTTTCATATGAAACCAATTCTACTTGAATTATTTCTATAGACATAAGATCCTCATATATATATTTAGCGTTATTATCAATGCTGTCGACAAACATTTTATATCGGTTCCAACCTCCTTATTTTTCATAAAGACATACCATAGAGATCTCTTCAGTCATATGTTCAGGTACCTGAATCTTTCATGAGATTTTATGAAGTGTTATGTCATGTGATCTTCTAGATCACTTGCCTCCTTTATTATGATCATTTTGATCATTTGCTCACCTTCTTTATCAAGAAGTTTATTTGAAACCAATCTATCTATACGCTTTAAGCGTACCATAAACTTTGTCCTTCTCGGACTATTATAATATGAGCATTTGCAGCGAGAATATAGTTACTTTCTTTGGGTCAGCAAATGCGTCTGGCATGCTTTGCAATAAATTGCACATGAATTATCCTTTTATGAACTTCAAGTTCATATTATCTTATTCGAGGATCTAGATGTACAAATGATAATTCATTCCACATAACTTTTTCTCAACTGCTTATCATGTCTCCCCCTCATGTTAGAAAAACTAACTTGTTTTCTCAACTTTGAGAACTCATCTTTGTGCGTTATGGTGTTAATCAAAATATACACCGCACATCAATAATAATAAGATGGAATTATTTGGTTCTTGACCATGAACCACCTGTGAGGGGAGAAATTAATATACTTTCGTATATAACGTATATCAAACTGGTATATAAAACTTTGTTCTCATAAGCAATTGTTTAGCTATTAAGTGGAGGCACTCAATAAATTATTTTGCTAAACCAGCTGTGATGTAGACCAACTTATCAAGATGAACTTCTTGAATAGAAAATCTGGAATATGCTCTAAATTAAATTATTGAGCAAGTTACCTCGCAAACACCATGTTGCGGTTTAATAATAATCGCACATGTAACCATCTCATAGATGCATCTTATGTGGTATACATGGCAAGTGAATGGGCCCGTATTCACCTTTTGATATTTCCAGCATTCATGGGATTCAATCCCAATTTTAGTTGATCTATCAATTAATGAGAACAAGCAATATAAGAGAATTCGTAAAGAACTTTCTAGTTCTTTAATATTTACCCATGTGAATTCTCTATTATTTTTGCACATCATACTTGAATTAACATGGCTAAACCTATTATGCCAACCGGATAAATTATCAATATTGATAAACTTCAGGTTTACACCATGATGTGTGCAATTATGAATAAACTCCAAGTTTATTATGATATGGATTTTTATATCAATAAATACCCACTTCATTGTGGTATTCTTTTGTTTATGTAGTACAAATTGGAGAATAAAGCGGGTAGCTTTTCACATACATATTACCCCGCTACAAGTTGTAGTAATAGAAGATATTAAATCTTTCCTTTATTTATAGTCTCAATATAATCAACCGCTTTCGCGTATACTTTGGAAACTGAATAAGTTTCTTTGAGACTTACTACAACACAATACCTTATTGGTAATTAATTGTGTTTCTCCAAAATAGTATAATTGGCTCTTGCAGAGTTCTCAATTAATTTTGTAGTACCACATATTCATCAACACCCATATGGTGAATACCTCTTTTAAAAAGAAAGTTATACCATTATGGTTATGGTCAAAATTATATGCAAGATCTGTTTCTTGCATTACCGTTGTCTTTTAACAATAACAATGCCAAAATATTTTGGCGTACAATAGGTACGTGACCAATGACCATTCATGCCATAATAATGACATTATTTTCTTATATCATCTCAAACCTCCTTTTAGAGGTGAGTGCGGTATATTCACTACCACTAGCACGTCATATTCTTTGAAGAATGAATATGTATTTGTAAACCAAATGTTGTCAAATTCACATCATGAATGGACCATAATCATCTATATGTGCTTTATAAAATCTCATGTCAAATCGATGACAAATAATACCTTCATAAAGTGAAGAATTATTTAGAGAATCCTTATTGTTCTCATTACCACAATGATGACGATTATAATTTCGTCTATTGCCACGTCCACATCCATTGATACATTCATAGTAATAATTTTGTCTTCTTTCAGACTTATCACATACTGCTGTCACATTCTCTTAAGGGAATGAGAATGGAGCAAATTCAATGGGACGGGTTTCCACTTTTTGTGCCCATAATCATACGAATTTGATCATGACAAGACATAGAAATTTTTACCACTTCAGGTGGTTATAATTTCTTACAAACTCCATTAGAGTTATAATCAAACTTTGTTGTCTTTGCTTGTATATAACATCAAATTATAGAATTTCAAGAATTTAAAAGAGAAAATAAAGTAAAATACTTACCTTAAATCCAGAATTTAATCATGAAGGAAGTTCATGGAATAATTGACAATCATTATGCT
>NW_017673610.1:9053-38633 GCF_001879085.1 Nicotiana attenuata
CCAATCTCGGGTCCGGGTCCGTTTACCAAATTGTTGACCGAAGTCGACCTTAAACATATTAATATCAAAATTCTTCAAATTTTTCACAGAATTCACATATTTCAACATAAAAGCTTTTCGGCTATGCGCCCGGACTGCGCACGCAAACGAGGCAAGTAAAAAATGAGGTTTTCAAGGCCTCGAAAGCACGGAACGGATGAGGAAACAGGTGATGACCCTTTGGGTCGTCACACACTATTTCATCTTTATTATTTTTAGTTTACATTTTTACTAATTGGACTCTTAATACAAATTCTTTAACTAAATTGTTTATTTTTTCACTTGCACCTTTTATGGAGATAAATTTGTGTATCCTAAATTTTTTGCTAACCTGAAAACTAATTTACTTATATGATGAATTTAAAAAATAATTAAAGTGAATTCTTTTGCTAATTATTAATTCAAAGACTTAAATTTGTTCTGAGCATTAAAGGAAATAGTATGTGTTTTGTCTATTCAAGTTCTTCGTATATTAGCTCATTCATAGTTTTGAATATTTTTTATTGTAATTATAATTTTTTCCAATAAAAAATTTGCATTGTTGAAGAGTAAAAATTGTTCTAATATTTTACTTTTGAATTTTTTATGTTTATAAAACTCTCAACCATTTTTCTTTCTCTCTTTGTCTTTTATATTCTTAAATATGTTGTTAGTAATTTGTCTTAATCAATGTACTTTTCAAATATTATACAAAAACGATATCTAGAAGCTAGAATTTAATTGTAATTAGAATTTCAAAAGTAGATATGACATGTATTCTCATTGAATAATATGAGAAATTAGAAAATGAAGTCCACTTAAATTCATTTACTTCTCTAGTAGTATCGTTAGGTTTGATTAGGTTTTCATGCTTAGCATCCTAATAAAAAAGACATAAAATAATGTTCTAAAATAGTATTATAATTATAATTGCTTAACACTTTTTTGCACTGATTGTAATTAAAGAATATTAATTGTTTGAGCTTCTTGTTCTTTTTCTTACTTTTGTAAAGGTAAATATAGATAAAAAGATTATTTGAAAGTTGAATATTTTTATACTAAAATTAGGACAAAAAAGTAATACTTCACTGGCCAACGAAGCAATCTACAACCTATTCTAAGTCGTAAATTTTCTTTTTCTCAAAAAAGGAAATCTTGTTTAGTTTTTTCATGTTTATAGCATACGTTGGGCTTCATTATATAGAAGTTTAGACAAGAATTTTTTAGTATGCAAAATTTTACTTGATTTAGAATCTAATATTAGGAAAATAATGTACAAAATTTAGTTGATTTAGAACTCCTAACTATTAGAAATTTATTAAATGACTATTTTGTCTAGTGTGAAATCTATTTTGAAAGGGTAAAAAAGGCGAACGACATTTCACTAAGGACCTTCGTGCTTTTAATATTGTATAGTATAGATATAGATAGATTAAGTTAATTCGAATTTTACGTGGCCAAAAGAAAAGTGCGAAAACATTTTAGGACAGAGTGACTGCTTCGTTGAAATACAAAACCATAAAAATGAGATCAGCAACCTTAAGAGTTCGTTTGGACATACAAAAATTTTCCCTTTTTTTTAAAAACATTTTACCTTTTTCCGAAATCAGCGTTTGTTCATAAAATTTTCAATTTTCTTGAAGATTCATTTTGAAATTTTCGAAAATTTGAAAAACTCCAAAAAGCTATTTTTCAAATTTTTCACTCAAATCACTCGCAAAACTTCAAAAACAACCCAAAATTATATTCATGTCCAAACACACCTCTAAATTTCAAATACCATTTTCACTTAAAAAAAATTTCCCCTAATTTTAAAATTTTACAATTCTTATGTCCAAACGCCCACTAAATCTAAAGCAGAGTTTGACCACAATGTTCAAACCTGCAAAATACTATGCATTAGGACAAAGTAAAAAATATTCTTTCCAAACATGGATTGCTTGTACCCAACTGGCCAATCCCTATTGCTCATAGGACAAGCTGCCATTTTAGTCCTCATACATAGTATTAACATTAACAACTCGAACAGCCATCTTAAATAAGTCAAAAGGGTAAAGGAGGAAAATGGTACATGTACCTAGCATCTAAGGCTAGTAATTCTTAGATATTTTTGCAGAGAATTTGTCCATCTTGTAAGCTCAAATCAAACCCATAAACTGAATTTTCTTTCAATTTGCTCACCAGTTATTTGTGTATCTTTCAGAAAATTAATGGTTTTCAAGAAACTTGTAGTAATGATGATGGGTTGTCTGGGATGTGCTGGTCAGCCCACAGAACCATCTTCTTCTCCTGAGAAAACTGAATCAAAGCCACTTGTAGATGAATCTGCTGTTGTCACTTCACCTAGAGTCAAACTAGGTGATGGCAGATACTTGGCTTACAGGGAAAGAGGAGTGCCCAAGAACATTTCCACATACAGAATTATTATTGTTCATGGCTTTGGCAGCTCCAAAGAAATGAGCTTTATGGCTTCTGATGTATGTAGATTCTGTTCCTCTTTTTAAGTTTCTGATGTTTTACTTAACATAATTTCTTGATTTTGAATTGATAATTGAGTGTCAATAGCACAGATTTGATGTCTAGATCCATAAATGCTTTTTTCTTTTTCAAGAACAATTAAACTTGACATTGCCTAGTTAGAACTACTGTTTACGCTGATAATTGAATTGAGTTCAAGTCAAATTAAGTTATTGAAATTCCCTTCTGTTTTGTGGTTTATCATATTTAGATCCTTTTCTTTAGGTTAGAATTTATTGAAGGGAGCTGGAAAGTGTTTTCTTTTGTGCTAAAGAGATGTTATTCTTTAATAGCATGCAAACAATGTCTAGTTTAGAATGATCTAATAGTGCTCTAGTTCCCAGGAGCTTCTGGATGAATTGGGGATATACCTTTTGATCTACGATAGAGCTGGATATGGTGAGAGTTCTATAAATCCAAAGAGGTCACTTAAAAGTGAAGCATCTGATATTGAGGAACTAGCTGATCTGTTGCAATTAGGATCCAGATTCTACATAATAGGCGTGTCGTTGGGATGTTACCCGGCTTGGAGTTGTATCAAGCACATTCCTGCAAGGTAACAGAACTAACTTGACATTTTTAGCTTGTTGGCTTTACTAGTTAAGGTTTAGGCCTATTAGATTTTACTATTGTGAATATAATGCATTGCAGGCTTGCAGGTGTGGCTCTAGTCGTTCCCTTTGTCAATTATAAATGGCGGACACTGCCTAAGGATCTGACAAAGGATGATTACAGGAAACAACTCTGCCGATGGGTGATCTGGATCACACGTTATGCTCGGGGGCTATTACATTGGTGGTTGACTCAAAAAATTTTCCCATCAGCTTCTGTTCTTGATGGAAATCCTCAATTTTTCTGTGACAAAGATTTGGATGCCTTGAAGAACACAGCAGGATATCAGTTGTTCACTCAGGTAACATTCTGCAATTCAGCCAAAAAAAAAAAAAAAAAAAAAGGAACACTTTGTGTAAAGGTTGAAAATTTTAATCAGATGCTTTACTTTCTTTCACAGGATGGCCTAAAGGACCGAAGTGTATTCGACTCCCTTTGTAGTGACTGCATTGTGGCATTCGGAAAATGGGATTTTAATCCATTGGAGCTGAGTAACCCGTACCCACAAAATGAAAGCTCAGTTCATATCTGGCAAGGCCACGAAGACAAAGTTGTTCCTGTTCAATTACAAAGACATGTCTCACAAAGGCTCCCCTGGATTCGTTATCATGAAGTTCCTGATGGAGGTCACTTGCTTGTTTATGACAGGGCAGTGTGTGAAGCTGTCTTGAAATCGCTTGTGCTTGGGGAAGATCCTCCACTATACAGGCCAAAGTTAGAAAACTAAAAGTATTTATTCGTCTTTGCAGTCGCACGGTGCCCCTGTAAGTAGATTGATTTCTTGAAATTAATACAAGAGTGATTGATTTGCATTGTCTCCATAAACATTCCCAGAAAGAAATAAAATGCGAGGCATTTCAACTATACCAGATATAGATATTAAAACATAAAAAAAGAGGGAGGAGGAGGAGGGAAGGATATCTTTAAGGCGACGAGACTTGCTATTAGGAGTATGTTAGGGCCATTCTCAGCTTTCATTGAAAATCTTGTCAAAGAAATGATCGAAACACTGTCTAAATCTCCCTTCACACCTCTTTTTAAACTGAAAAAGAAGCTAAATGAATTGAGTCTTGTACATCTGCTGTTTCAAATTCATCAAGTTGGCTGCTGCTTAGTTATGTTTGTTTTGTCTTCAAACAAACTGCCTACTGTTGTTTGTAGTTTGGGGTGTATTTCAAAGTTTTCTTTTTTCTTTTTTCCCTTTTCTGCGATTGCAGACATATGGTGTTTCAAATTCCAGCATGAAGATTACTAGTGTACAATGTTAGACAGTTTAATGTTTTTGTATTTATTAAAGAAGAATTAAGACAAAAGACGAACTTGATTGCACATAGGAATCTTCATTCCTGATTGCCATTTTTGGTAATCAAGCGGGAAATTTCCATCATTTGGGAAACAGACATGTCACAGAGTAAGGATTTCCTTTTTTGACAAAACAAATTCCCTACGAAAAGAAACTAACTTCTCTGCCTTGTAAAGAATGCCTGCCTTAAACATGTTATGTGCCTTAAACATAAAGTCATGCAAACTATATGAGCTACTTGTCTCAATTTCATGTTCTAAAGATTAAAGAATCAGCTAGTACTAGTATTTTCTTGAACAGTAAACGTTGACACTTATAGATATTGGGAAGGGGAAACACCTCACAAGCAAAGAGAAAGGTAATTAGGTTCCAAATCGAAAGGTATCAAGTATGAATATTGGGCAACTCAACTTGGAAAGTTCTTTTTGTTGCAAGATACTACGTACAAATCGAAAGGTATCAAGTATGAATATTCAAAGGCGTCATGGTTCGGAGACACCATTTTCATGGTCCGAGAACATCATTGCAAGGTCTGCGAATCCCCTACCGAACAATTCATGGCCCACGACATCATGGTCTAAGGACGTCATCCTCAACCGTCCAAAGACAATTCTCATGGTCCGAAGGGAATCTGTATCATGTTTAAATTTCCGCACAAATATATACTTGTAATATCTCTTCACTTGCAGGTGACCCGACAAGCAACCACTATCCCAACAGGAGCAATCCCTCCAGTTCTTTCAAATTATCTCAAATCTGACCGTTCAACATAACCATCTTTCCACCCATTCCAAAGTCTCATGTCCGTTCTTGTGATGACTTCCTCAGTATATTCCACCGATGAATCCAGAACTACACATGGCTTGATTCCTGTAAAGCCAGGGATATGTAGGCAGCCTAGAGACCAGGGTTCGACATCTATTTTTCAAAACATCCGATCGGTCAAAATTGTCCATCATTTCTTTACCCGAAAACTCTTTCATCCTTCCCGGGTAAAGAGGGGCAGCTGTTGATACCCAATTTTTCCCTATAATATTTTTAAAAAAAAATGCATATATACCTCCAAAACCATGCATTAGATCAATTAATATTTTTTTCATAATTTCTGCATTTTTAAGGGTTTTAATTAATTACTCCAGTATTTTATTTATGCAAACAGTTACTAATTACACCACAAATAATTTTATAATGGTTTTGTGGTTTAATTTTATCAATTAAATTTGCACTAAGTTTTAATTATTGCACAAATAGCCACATTTGCACTTTTGGGATTACAATTGCAATTGCTTTGCAATTATCGCCCATGCATGCATTATTACATTACTTCACCAGAAAATAGCCTTTTATATTTTTCAAAATACTAGGTAATATTTTTTAAAAACATTGCTAGGTATGAAAATCATTTTTGGTAATCTGTTAATTATTTTTAAAATTATTTTTTATCAATTAAATGGGTATTTAATAAATGGCCCTTTTTATTTTCGGACCTAGCCTAGTTAAAACAACCCCAATTTCAGTTCCGATTCAATTAAAATTAGCCCAAATCTACCCAGGCCCAATTTGTATCTGACCCTAACCCAATTAAACCTACCCGACCCAGCCACTCCGTTTAATCGTGGCTGATTTTTTAGATCAACGGTCCACGATTAAACATACCATATTAATCCCAAATGACCCCCTAAACCCCTCATCTTCTTTCATTTTCCGCCGCCCTTCGTTCCCTTATCTCTCAAACTCTCTCTCAACCTAACCCTAAAACCTAGCCGCCGTCACCTAGAAAACTCCTTGTCTATGGGGTTTCTTTGTTTTTTTCGGCCCTTGCCGGCCTGCTACATCTTCTGGTTGTTCGACTTCGTTGATCTATGAGAGAATCTCAAAGAGATTCAACCCAGTTTTGCTCGAAACCTTTTCACAGGCCTGTCTATGGCTATTTCCGTTTGTGAGTATTGTTTTCTTCCTATTTTTGGTTTGAATCTATGGGTTTAGACTGATTTTTTTTTGTCCCTGTCATTTTCCAAAACCCTAGTCTTATGACTACTTGGGTCTGTTCAAATCCTTGTAGATCTGAAACATCCTGAGTATTATTTGGTATTCTTCTACAAAAAAACTTTCTATTTCTCTTATCACTATTTGGTTTCAGTAATTTTTAAGAACTAGGGTTCGTCCTAAGTTCTCTTCAAACGATTTTCAAACTTCCAAGTGCTGAATCTGACTATTCTTTACTAGCTTGATTGATTCTCGTGTATATGCTTAAACCCTAGATGTTTTTCTGTTTGTGACACTGATTACTTCAAATTTCTCCCGTTATTTGTTTATTTCTGTCAACCCAATATACTGATTGATTTCTATTAGGGATTTGAATAATTTTTTCCTGTTATAAACAGTATTTTTGGGATTTATTTACTTACTTTCTGTATTTTGTGACCTTTAATTGGTATTACTTGCCTTATTCCGACTAATTAGTTAATTCATGGTCAATAAGTGATTTGTTTACCTTATTTGAGTCCCAATCAGGGCTGGTAATTGATTTTCCTTGTGCTGATGTGACCTTCCCGGATTCTATTTATGCGGATTGGTTGGGTTTAGCCTCAATTAACTGATTGATTATATTTACTTGCCTTATTAACGAATTTTAAATTATTCTTGCCTTATTTGTCTACTTTACTAAGTGCTATATATACACTCTCATTCTGATTCTTCTACACGAACAACAGTTCAGAAACACACACACGCGCACTAACTTTACTCTTACTAAAACCTCTCTAATACTTGTGTTCACTACATTGTCTAGCCGGCTAAAAGCCAAGGCTAGATCACTGAGTTCTGCACCCTTTCACCTTCTGTTTTTGCTATCCTTAACTGGTATGTTTCAATTCCTAATGCCATTCATTATGTTATGAAGCTTAAACCTATGTGCTTTCTTGTATGTTACTTTACTTCTGTTGAATCCATGACTTTTCTGTATTTCAATTAGCATGACTACTTATAGACTTCAATCAGTATGGCTACTTCTGTGTAATTGAACCTATATATTCCTTGTTCCCAATCAACATAACTGCTTCTGTATTTAGCTTTGTGACTTTCATGTCTATTGCTTTAAATCAGCATGATTACTTCTGCTGTTATGACCTATCCAGCATTGTGTAATCTGGTTATTAAGTTTATGTGCTTCTTGTTTTTTTGGGCCTCTGATCAGCATGTCTATCCCCTATTGAGTGTTATGGAATCTGGCTGTCAACCTGCTTTGTGTAACTGGCATGTTCTCCTTCCTGACCTGTTTTATGTGTTCCTGACTAATGACTTCTATGTTCCCAACCCTTACTACCTTTCTTTGTATGGTTTTCTGTTTATTATTATTGTACTCCCAGCATGCTATGCCCCCACCTAGTGATAACTAATTGATTGAGTTGAATCTATGCAATCTAAAGCTTGTTTGAAATGGTTGTGAGCCTGTTTTGTCCTTGTTTGATTGCTTGAACACAGAGGGCTGCGATGACTCTGTTTACTCCTGTTTCACTTCTACTCGTGTTTCACTTCTAAACTATTTTCTTAAAACTATTTATATTTTCAAGCACCATTTTCAACTCCTACTCTTAGAACACCTAGGGTCTTGCCCCTCTAGTGTAAGCACTGCTTAGGAGTCCACGAGGCCCCTCTGAACTTTGATACACTGGAGTTGGCTTTCCAATGGGTTGGTTTGAAAGTTTAGCATTTCCCGGGGTCCCTGAGGCCCTTGGGAACTTTGACACACGAGGATACTATTGGATGCACTATGAGGTTACGGCATTTTTGGACTATTTGAAGGCCTGGCCTGCCAGGTTTATCTTTTGGGCCTATAATCAAGCTCCCTATAGTTGTACCAATCCCACTTCTGTAATTCATTATTAGTGATGTTCTGTAATAATAACTCTTGTACAAACAGATATTAGGGATATTAGTAAAACGAGTGGGACTTTTATATATCTTTTGTGAGAATCGGGTAGAAACCATGCTCATTGGATCGTTATGATTGCCTACATGCATTAGAAACCATGCTCATAGGACTGTTATGATTATTTGCATCAGTTAGAAGCCATGCCTACAGGATTGTTATGTGCATTAGAAAACATGTTTATAGGATCATTACACTATTTGTTCTAAATTTCCATTCTAAAAAGATTTCTGCATTCTCATACTTGCATTACTAATCTGATTCTTCGGTCATTTATCAGTCGTGCCTTAATAATCATGTTCACAAACTTTCCTATGTGCATTAGAGATCATGTCTCTAGGATTTTTAACGCACTCGCTTAAATACCATGCCTATAGTTTAAATGCATAAAAATCAGTTTTATCACCTAGCCATCATGCCTATAAGGAATAAGCATAAAAACAATCTCAACACTTAGACATCATGCTCGTAGAGATAAAAAAATGTAAAACCAGTTCTATAACGCCTGTGATCATTCTTCAGCACCTAGACAGCATATAGTTCCAATAGAAAACAAAATTTGTCTGCCAATTACTGATTCAAAATTATGGTCTTTACTAATGTCTAGATGACATGTTACTGTTGATCCACGCCTAGGCAAGCCTATAGGTAATCAAGGTCTAATAACCTGTGAAACTATGCTTTGCTTACTTGTGACTGCCCAGATTCAACAGGTTTTAAAATAAGTAGGCAAACTGATTAGGTCTTTAACACTTTGTTTTAACTCAATACTGCATATTCTCTACTTGTCATGCTCACCTAGATATCCTGTTCTAGGGCCTTTCTGAAATATCTGAAATCTGTTGTTTGAGACGTGCACTTACTTGCTCTATTTGTGGAGGTAAAATGTGAGCCTTTTAACTGTTCTATCTTTGGTCCTGTCCTACATAATTTATTTATCGCCAAGAGTTTTCTCCTTTTAATTACTATAGGAGAGTCTAGACCCACCTTAACTATAAGTCCTAAATACCCCCGGGACTATATAAGTAAAGGGACGGGTAGTGCATGCATAGGATACATCTTAAGGTTGCTAGAACGCTTTAGGCTATGACCAAGGGGAGGGTAATTGGGTAGTAAAGGACATGATGACATGTGCGTTAATGCTACGTGTAACCCCTCTATTTGAGGAAGGCTTACCGGGTATTGTACAGATCTGATCCTATAGGCTAACAAACCAGGACTTCCCTCGTCTTATTTACATATGTGTGCTTAGACTGCTTATCTGTCAAATTTCCTTTACCTTATATGTGTGCTTAGACTGCCTATCTGTTAAATGACTAATTCACATAATTTGAGTTCGGCCGGGACCCACCGTTGTGGACCGCGAGGGGTGCCTAACACCTTCCCCTCAAGGTTATTTCGAGCCTTACCCAAGTCTCTGGTAATGCAAACCGGTTTTATGAGTTACTTGCTTTGGGTACCCTAACGCACCTTAATTCCGTTAGGTGCCGACTCTTTAAATTCAAATACCTAATTCCCAAAAGAAAAAGGAGTTGTCCCAAAATGTCGAAACCCGGTCTCCGCGTGGAAAAAGGGGGCGCGACAGTATTAGTATTGTACCATGTATTGTTTTGGGTACAAATTGTGATACAATCGTGATACAATTCTAAATTATGATACATATTTTGATCTTCATTTTTTTCAAGTTTCAATTTAAAACATCCACCTAAAACAGCTCTAAACTTAAATTATGATAAAATATTGTATTTTAATAGTATTAGTATTGTATCAGAATTGTCTTAGGTATTGATGAATCAAATACAACTCAGATACAATTATGATACATTTATCATACAATCGTAATACAATTTCGAAACTTCTTCTTCCTCGTGTTTCAATATGAAATTCAACCTAAAACTAACTTTAAGCTTAACCGATCTCCCTTCAAATTGAGATACAAAGTCTAAAGGATATTTTCAATCGTTTTCAGGAACACCCAATCCAAAGAAATCACAAATTCGTAAAATCCAAATATCTAATTCAAAGTTTCGAACCTTTTTAATGGCATGTCAATGGCAGACCTCTCTACCTGCAATTTCAGAGATAATGTCGATGGATTTGTCAATAGTTGAAGCTTTTTAATGGTTGTTGGTGGAATTGATTCAGAGAAATATATGATGCTACAATTTTAGAGAGATAATAGTTTGATTTGTATGAGAGAGAGAGAGAGAGGGGGGTATTGGTGGATTCGTATGAAAGAGAGAATGACTAAATTTTTTTGAAATTGGGAAGAAAATCGTGATTGTAGGAGGCTAAAGTTGATAGATGGGGATGGGAGATACGTTACAAATTAATTCTTATATTTAAGGGATCCTTCTTTTATCATATTTTGTACATAAATAGTAAATATTGATACACAATGTAATTCTTAAGGAACCTAAAAAAAAGTGGTAAATAAGTTTCTAATAGTGTATAGCTAGGTAAACATCCGCAGTTTTAATAACTATTTATAATGCACCCCGAAGTTCTTTTGTCAAAGATACTGAAATTCAAGCCCAGATAGATAAGCGAAACACGACACTCAATTTGAGGTGGAGCACTATAAGCAGTATTTTAATGATAGAAGAAAATTCGAAAATAAAACAGAGAGGAGGGACTTATTCAATTAATAATGGAATACAATCCTATTATATAATGTAGAAAACATTTTGTATATAATCTGCAGGTGTATCCCGAAATTCTTAAGTACAATCAAATGTATTGATCACTCAATCATTGAAGCATACGTGCTAATATTTTCCCAAAATACAAGTATCAGATCAGATTGCATTATATCGTGCAATGCAGTTGCCATTATAGCTACTGTCTTTGTCTTTGTCATTAAGATCAGTATCTGGCAACAAGCGAACAATAATATGTATCTCTACTAAATGCAAAATGCATTTTAGATCGTGCTACGCAATAGCCCTCAATCGCATATATCACAGCTTGGCAATACAGCAAATCCGTAAACCACAGATGCACTGCTTATTATTTTAATAGGAGTATGTATTTTAACATTTCATTAACTGTTTCAAAGTCAACCATAGATGCACTGCAGATGCTATTAATTTATTAGTACAAATATGTATTTTGGAATTTATTTTGTGAAATTTTTTAATGCCAATTTGCGTAGAATAAGTTATTTCTCAAGCTTAATATGTTATTTATTTTAATATATTATGCATGGCCACAGATTAATTGGAAAATTTTTGAAAAAAATCAAATAGCTACAAAACAGGGGATTTGTGAGAGAAACTTTTGTCAGTACAATAAATTAACTTTTTTTCAAAAAATTAAAATATAATAAAATAAGCTAACCACGACTTTTTTGTACGATTTGTAGCCACGGAACTTTTAGTCCGTAGCTAAACAAAAATATTTTTGCTACGGGCTACTATATGAAAGTAGTTACATATCTGAATTTCTGTCGGCAAATAAATTTAAATCTTTTGCCACGCTATAACATTTTGTGGCTACCATATAAAGATAGCTATAGATTTATTTGTCGTGGCAAGAGCATAAAAACATTTGGTATAAATGTATTTGTCGTGGCTAAAGTATAAAATTATTGCTATATATATAGCTACTGTACAAAAATTTCGTAGCAATAAGTATTACTCCTTAGCTACGTCGGTACATTTTGCTACGAATACTACGGAAAAGGATATTGTAGCTAAAGTGTTTAGCCACGGGAATTTTCATAATTAGCTACGTTGTGTTTTGTAGCTATAAATGCGTTATGTTGCTTTGACTTTAGAAAGTTAGCGGATGAAAGGTGATAGACTATTGATCAACTATATCTCAATGGGACGCAAAACCTTCGCATTGATCTTACAAATCCCAGACAGCTAGCTTTTTCTAGTATAAAAACTCCAAGACAAGATGGAACTAATTAAAGACTAGCAAAGCCAATTATTTCATCTTGACGTTTAGAATGGGCGGTTGCGCTTCTTTAGATCAAAGCCATGACCAAAATGATTTCTTAGAAAAAGAAGTTGCTGTAGTGATGGTGCCTTTTCCAGTACAAGGGCACCTCAATCAACTTCTCCATCTCTCTCGTCTTTTATCGTCTTATAATTTACCAATACATTATATTGGCTTTGAAGATCATATCAAGCAAGCAAAGCTTCGCGTCCATGGTTGGGACCAAAATGCAAGGTCCACCATCTATTTCCAAGAATTTCCAGTACCACCATCACTAAATATTTCTTCTCAAATCTCTCGCACAGAGCTTATGACATCTTTATTTCACGCAACTTTACAGTTGCGTGAATCTGTTTTTACCTTTCTAAGAGAAGTGTCTGCTAATTTTAGGAGGGTGGTAATTATTTACGACTCCCTAATGACTTGTACTGTTCAAGATGTACGTTTAATACATAATATGGAAGCTTATTGTTTCCATAGTAGCTCAGCTTTTAATACTTACTCGTTCATTTGGGATGCCATCACAAAGCTTTTTCCGGCTTACATGAAGACGAATCATCCTACGATGGTTAGTGAAAGACTCTTGAAATCATTTATGAAAGCTTTTGCCAATCTAAAGGTATCGAGTTTGATGTTTTCGTCACCTGACGTTAGAAGGAAAATGAAGATTCTAAAAGACCTTCCATCCATTGAAAGTTCTTACCCGCCTGAAATCTTGGAAGTTCTTAAGAAGCAACTTGAATGTGGAAAGATCAAATATGGAGATATCCATGATACGACCAGAGTGATAGAGGGTCCCTATCTTGATTTACTTACAAAGTTCATGGGAAATGATAAGCAATGGGCTCTTGGCCCTTTTAATCCAATGGTGATTATGGAGAAAAAGGGTCCAGTAAATGTACGCCATGAATGTCTAGAGTGGATGGACAAACAAGGTCCAAACTCAGTAATACTCGTATCGTTTGGAACATCAGTTTCTTTATCACATGACCAAATCAATGAGCTAGCCATTGGTTTAGAGCGAAGCCAACAAAAATTCATATGGTTATTAAGGACGGCTGATGATCACAAAGCAAACACTTCGACAGAAGAAAATAATGTACCCGTAGAAGCTCAACTGCAAAAAGGGTTTGAAAAAAGAATAGAAGGAAGAGGAATTATAGTGAAAGATTGGGCACCCCAATTGGAAATCTTGGCACATCAATCAACTGGTGGGTTCATGAGTCATTGCGGATGGAATTCATGTATGGAGAGCATTACTATGGGAGTGCCAATAGCAGCATGGCCTATGCAAGTTGACCAGCCAAGAAATGCTGTGCTTATAACAGAGGTTTTGAGAATAGGCTTGAATGTGAGGAAATGGGATAGTAGAGATACCTTAGTTTCAGCAATGACTATTGAAAATGTTGTCAAAAGATTAATGACTTCATTAGAAGGAGATGACATGAGGAGGAATGCGAAATTGTTGGGCAATGCTATCAAAGAGACCATGGTGGATGGTGGTGCTACTAGGAAAGAGTTAGATACCTTTATTGCTCACATCAGAAGATAACATTGTTCTGTGCAATTAATGATGATCGATGTTATGGTGGAAGTAGTATTAACTTTTCTATACCGTCTGGAATTAGTTTTTTTTTTAGTAGTAACATTTCTAACTTTGAAAAATATGCTAAAGCAGGAACTCTTAATTAATTAGCATTATTATTTTTGTTACAATTTGTATAATCTGTGGTTCAAGTTCTATGAGAGACTTTAAAATTATTTCTCTTTTTCGTTTGTCAAAGTGTCTTCTAGAATTTAAACAATAACAATATCCCTACTTTGATAATCATAAAATGATAATCACTATCTCAACACAGTTCAAGCACATTAAGCTGCGTTCATTCCTCATGCACTACTTAAAACTGTCCAAAATAACCGACCGCAAGTAGTGGATTGTGACCGAAGATCGACCGGAATAGGCAAGTCTGAAAACATATGGTCTGTATAGGAACAGAGAGAAGCAGGTCCGTTCTAGCAACCGAAATGGTCGATCAGTTGAACCATTTTTTTTTTAGATTATTCTCTTACAAACGATCTAATTAAAAAAAAATATATAGAAACTGACTGAAGCCAATCGATTATTTTCAATTTAATTTTTTCAAAAGTAAATAATCCGGACCATTTTGGTCAGTATCCACACATTTTATTATCTTTAGAAAATAAATAAATTGATCGAAGCTGGTTGGGTTCTAGCGAAATGTTTTACAGCTCCAAAATTGTGAGTTTATATTTCGAAAACCAAAGATCAAGTATTTCAAGTTTTCCAGAAGTTTCATGCTCTGGTGGAAAGGGAGACATGCCAAAAGCTAAAGCGTCTCCGAAGTGATAATGGAGGTGAGTACACTTCAAAGGAATTTGAAGAGTATTGTTCGAACCGTGGGATCATACATGAAAAGACAGTTCCTGAAACCCTACAGTACAATAGTGTAGCCGAGAGAATGAACCGCACCATTGTTGAGAAGGTGAAAAGCATGCTCAGAATGGCTAAACTACCTAAGTCATTCTGGGATGAAGCCGTTCAGACAACCTGTTACCTGATCAATAGGAGTCCATCAGTTCCATTGGAGTTTGACATCCCAGAGAGAGTTTGGACCAACAAGGAGGTGTCCTACTCACATCTAAAGGTGTTCGATTGCAGAGCTTTTGCACATATATCAAAGGAGCAGATAACAAAGCTGGATGATAAATCTGTTCCCTGCATATTCACCGGATATGGAGATGAAGAGTTCAGGTACAGATTGTGCGATCCTGTAAAGAAGAAGGTTATTAGAAGCAGAGATGTAATCTTTCGAGAAAGTGAAGTTGGAGCTGTAGATGATCAGTCAGAGAAGGCCAAGAATGGTATAATCCCCAACCTTGTTACCATTCCTTCTACTTTTAACAATCCCACAAGTGCAGAAAGTAGGATCGACAAGGTTGCCGAGCAGGGGGAGAAACCTGGTGAGATTATTGAGCAGGGGGAGCAACTTGATGATGATGATGTCAAGAAAGTGGAGTACCCCACTTAGGAAGAAGAACAACCTCAACCTCTGAGGAGATCAGAGAGGCCAAGGGTAGAGTCATGCAGGTACCCTTCTACAGAGTAAGTTCTCATCAGTGATGAGGGAGAGCCAGAAAGTCTTAAGGAGGTGTTGTCCCATCTAGAAAAGAACCATTGGGTGAAAGCCATAAAAGAGGAGATGGAATCTCTGTAGGATAATGGCACGTACAAGCTGGTTGAACTTCCAAAGGGTAAAAGATCGCTCAAATGCAAATGGGTCTTTAAACTCAAGAAAGATGGAAATGGCAAGCTGGTCAGATTCAAAGCTCGATTGGTGGTAAAAGGCTTCGAACAGAAGAAAGGTATTGATTTTGACGAAATTTTTTCACATGCTGTCAAAATGACTTATATTCAAACAATCTTGAGCTTAACAGGTAGCCTAGATCATAAAGTGGAGTAGTTGGACGTGAAAACTACATTTCTTCAAGGAGATTTGGAAGAGGATATCTATATGGAGCAGCCAGAAGGATTTGAAGTAGCTAAAAGGAAACACATGGTGTGCAAACTGAATAAGAGTCTTTATAGGTTGAACCAGGCACCAAGGCAATGGTACAAGAAGTTTGACTCATTCATGAGAAGTCAAACTTACATAAAGACATATTCTGATCCATGTGTGTACTTCAAAAGATTTTCTGACAACAATTTTGTTATTTTGTTGTTGTATATGGATGACATGTTAGTTGTAGGAAAAGATAAGGAGTTGATCGCAAAGTTGAAGGGAGATTGTCCAAGTCATTTGATATGAAGGACTTGGGCGCAGCATAATAAATTTTGGGTATGAAGATAGTTCGAGAGCGAACAAGCAGAAAGTTTTGGTTGTCTTAGGAGAATTACATTGAATGTGTACTGGAATGCTTCAATATGAAGAATGCTAAGCCAATTAGCACACTGATAAGTGGTGATTTTGATTACTTATTAGTATATTTTTGCTTTTGTTTTAGTCCGAAAGTATTGATTTATGTTTTGGAAACTAATGAGTTGTGAAAATTACGAATCACGAGGCAATAAAAGGCACAGAAGCAAAGAAGTGCAGACCGCAGAATTCCATCTACCGACGCAAACCAAGCGAAAGAACCCAATAGGATTTTGACCAATGTGCGGATCGCACGTGAATTGTGCGACCGCAAAATAGGGTCTGCACTGACAAATGATTCCAAGTTCAGAGAGTGTGCAAAAGATCAAGTCCTGAAGCCTTGTTGAATTCTTGTGCGGTCGCAGAAGTTGCTTCGCAGCCGCAGTCCAGATATATGCCGCTACAGAATCCAAGTTCCTGTCAACTGAAGAAATTTGCAGACTGCACATAGAATTGTGCGGCCGCAGAACCTCCCGAGATATATTTTTGTCAGCGATGTTTGGCCCACTGTAAATAGATGAGTTTCACAATTTTAGGTCAAGTTTTGAAGTTTAAAGCTGTTGTAGTGGTTACCTTTTGCCATTTTTAGGAAGTTTGTGATTATTTTTGTGTATAAATATTATATTTTATTATTTTAATCTTTGATTATGAGTTTAATTAGCTTTTCTTCTTTATTTTTTTATTTCCCACTATGAGTAGCTAGTTTCTTACTAGAGTGTGACCTAACCCTAGTGTGTAAACCTTATGGGTGTCTAATTTAATGCTTGTTTATGATTAGATGTTGATTATTTAGCTTAGTTCATGCTTCAGTTTTAGAATTAATGGTTGAAAATATTGATTCATGCCATTTTGACTTAGGGTGTGTTTGGTATAAAGGAAAATATTTTCCATGAAAAATATTTTTCAAGAAAATATTTTCTTGAAAAACAAGTAGTAATCTTATTCATTTTCTGGTGTTTGGTACGCAAATCAAGGAAAATATTTTCTTAAAGTATTCATAAATAATTTTGATACAATAAACATGAAGCCATAAACTTTCGAACCAACAACCTTCCGAACCCACAAATTTCATAAACTTCTGAACCGCAAAACTTTCGAAACCGCAAAATTTCGAACCCGTAAACTTCGAAACACATAAACTTTCGAACTCATAACTTTGGAACTTGTAAAATTTTGAACTTGTAAACCAAAAGATGGAAAAAGTAAAACTGAAAATATATAAAAAAAATATTTTTACCTGGGGGGTAGGGCAGGGAGGGAAGCGGGGGTTGGGGGTGCCAAAAAAAACAGGAATTTAAAAATTACAAAATAAGTTAATTTTTTTTTGTGAGGGGGGGGGGGGGTAGGGGGCGGAAAAAACAGAAATTTGAAAAATTACAAAAAGAAAGTAAATTTTTTTTTTTTGCCGGGTGGAGGTGGAGGTGGGTGGTGGTGACGAAAAAAAAACTTTTTGAAGAGAGGGGCATGGGGTGGGGTTAGGTGGGTGGGTGTGGGTTGGGTTGGTGAGGGTAAAGAATAGGGTGGGGAAGCTTGAGAAGGAGTTTTGGAAAATATTTTTCCTTCTCTTGATAGGGAAAATATTTTCCTCCAATTGGAGGAAAATGAGTTGATGAGGAAAATATTTTCCGAGACATTTAAGCCAACGAAACATGAGAAAATTGGAAAATATTTTCCGGAAAATGTTTTCCTTCATACCAAACACACCCTTAGTCTCTACCTGAGAAAGAAAAACCTAGTCTACGATAACTTGGCTAACAAGGAATTGGGCTAATTGAGAGATTGATTAGCCTAATTAACGGGTTCAAACTAGAGATAGTAATAAACCGACTTGAGCTCATATCAACTATTTTGTTTGATACCTATTTGGACTTGAGAAAGCTAAATTGGGCAAAATCACTCTTTGACCGAGATGTATTGAGTGGGTAATGTAGAGTTGAGAGCTATAATACACCTTAATCAACAAAACAAGTATTTACGTCTTTATCTCATTAGGCGAACACCTAGGTTATGGTCACATACCTAGGCTTTTAAACTATTTGGAAAAACACCAAAAATATTTGTTCATTTTTACTTTATTTTCCTTAGCTCAAAATTGTTGGAGTAATAGTAGAATTAGAAATCAAGACTTTTTGTGGAAGTGCAAATTTATTTAATCCATAAGCTTTCTTCAAGTATATACTCCTAACACCCCTTATAACTCCCCGTGTATTCGACCCTGACTCATAATTGGGTAATTTATATTGTATACGACCGTACCATATCTCTTATCGAGGTGTGTTGTGGACGTCATCAATTTTTGGCGCCGTTGCCGGAGAGTTAAAACGTTGTTAGCTATATATTTGGGTTTGTTTTTGGAATATCTTGTTTTCCTTTCGTGTTACTAACTTGTGTGAAACAATCTTAGGTACAACCATGGCGGCAAACAATGATCTCGGAAATATGCCTTTGGGGGATGTGGACGTCCAGGATGAGCAAGTTGAGGAGGTACCTCTTGAACCTCAAGCAAATCGAAGAGGTCGGGTGCCTCAAGACAATATACTTGCTCCACCCCACCTCCACCACGAGCGGCTCCACACTTGGTGTTACCAAATAAAGGAAATGCTAGTGCAATAGTCCCTCCCCATATTAGGGTGGGCAACTTCCAAATCACCAATGTGATGCTCACTTTGCTTGAGCAATAGGGTTTCTTCACCGGTGCTCCAACTCAAAATGCGTATAAGCATTTGAAGGGGTTTATGGATACTTGTTGGGGGAGAAAACAAATAAATGTCTCCGAGGATGCATTGAGGCTAAGGATTTTACCTTCTCTCTACGGGGAAAAGCATTAGATTGGTTGGAACGATTACCGAACCATTCCATTCACACTTGGAATGAGTTGGGGGATTCATTGCTAAGTTCTTCTCTCCGGGACACATGGTTACACTTCGAGACGAGATTTTGGCATTTAAGCAAGAGCCAAATGAAACACTAAAAAAGATATGGGAGCGCTATTGAACAATGGTTAAGGAATATCCCAACAACAATATGACGGAAAACATGATTCAACAAGCCTTCTATCGTAGGATCAACACAACCAACCAATGTGTAGTGAATCAACATGCCAGTGAGAACTTTATGACTATGTCATATGAGGAGGCGTGTGAGATTTTGGATGAAATGGCGGAAACATCTTTGGCTTGGCAATCCTGGGCCAATGTTCCACAAGGTGATCCAAATATTATCCACCTTCACAAAGAATTGCATAACCATGGGAAAGCCATTGCTGAGTTGACTACCACCATGAATCAATTAGCAAAGGCTCAACTTAATTAAGTGCAAAATCCTAAGAAAGTCAATGCTATGGAAGGAGTGAGCATGATGGTGAACAAGAGAAGGACCAAGGGTCCACAAGTGTAAAATCGAGTAGAGAACTATGTGCAAGAAGATAGTGTTTTTGAGCGAGATGATTCTTATAATGAAAAAGAAGAAGAAGTGCAATATGTGAATGATTTGCAAGGGCAAAGAAACAATTTCCAAGGCCCAAACCAACGACAATGGCGACTTCAAAACAATCAAGGCAATTGAAATTCTAACAATCAAGGCAATTATAGCGGAAACAACAATCAACGAAATTGGCATAACAACAACAATCAAGGAAATTGGAGTGGAAATAACCAAGGAAATTGGGGGGGGGGGGTAACAATCAAGGCTGATGGAAAAACAATCAAGGCAACCGAGGGTCGGGTTATCAAAGTCCCCCGATGTACCAACAACCGAGAAACCCACCTTCTTATCCTTCCCATGGTTCAAGTTCTTCAAACTATGAAATGGGGCATATTGAAAATATGTTCAAGCAAATGATGGAAAAGAATGCCGAGTCGGATGCCCAACTTGCCTCACACAATACATCAATCCGCAACTTAGAAGTTCAAATGGGGAAAATCTCTCAAGCTCTAAATTCTCGTCCTAATGGGGCACTACCAAGTGACGTGGTAGTAAACCCAAAGGGTGGTAACAACACGGGGCATGCCATGGTCGTGACCACAAGAAGTGGAAGAGGTGGGAATGCACCCACCTAAAGTCAAGGGCAACTTGTGGATGATGAGCAAGTTATGAAAGAAGAAGAGATCCCGAACAATGTGGTGCAACCTAATGATGAAGTTTGGATTGATATTGATGATAGTGTGGAAGAGACTCAAGAGGAGGTGAACCCGTTTAGGGATCACATGATTGACATACCAGAGCCGTAGTGCAAAAGGCTAAGGCACCATTGCCTAAGCCTCCACCTCCATACGCTCAAAGACTTGCCAAGAAAAATGGTGAGAATCAATTCAAGAAGTTCATTCAAATAATGAAGAGTCTCTTAATCAATGTGCCATTAGTTGAATCCTTGGAACAAATGCCCGATTATGCAAAGTTTATAAAGGATCTTGTGACAAAGAAGCAGTCAATGAATTTTGAAACCATCAAAGTCACTCATCAAGTGAGTGCAATTGTGTATTCAATGGCTCCTAAGTTGGAGGATCCCGGTGCTTTCATGATTCCTTGTACAATTGGAAGTGTCGAGTTTGCTAAAGCTCTTTGTGATCTTGAGGCAAGTATCAATTTGATGCCCTATTCGGTTTTAAAGACTTTGGGAACTGGGAAACCAATTGGGAGTTTTGGTTCGTGTTGATAAATTCATTCTTTCAGCAGATTTTGTCATTCTAGATTGTGAGGTTGATTATGAAGTGCCAATTACTCTTGGGAGACCTTTCCTTGCTACGGGAAAGACTCTTTGTGATGTTGAAGCCGGAGAACTTACCTTTTGGGTTGGTGATAAAAAAGTGGTATTACATGTGTGTAAGTCCATGCGGCAACCAAATAGCAATGAGGTGTGCTTTTTTGTGGACTTGGCCCGATGTTATTGTTGATGAAACAAGTGCTACAATCAATGTTGGTGATATGTTGGATGCCGTCTTGCTCAACTTTGATAATGACGAGATGGATGGCTTCATAGAATGTGTGAACTCTTTTCGAGGAATGGAGTCTTACAACTATGCACACCGGAAATTATCCTTGGATCTTGAAAATAGGACAACTCCTCCTACAAAGCCTTCTATTGAAGAGCCTCCTACCTTGGAGTTGAAGCCATTGCCTCCACATATTCGATATGAATTTCTTGGTCCTTGTTCTATATTACCGGTTATTCTTTCGTCTTGTTTGACTAACGTGCAGGTAGATTCCACATTGGCAGTGCTACAAAAGAGGAAAAAGGCTATTGGATGGACCTTGGCGGATATTCGGGGGATAAGTCCCGCCTTTTGCATGCCTAAGATCAAATTGGAGGATGGAGCCAAACCATCTATTGAATATCAAAGGAGACTGAATGAGGCTATGCAAGAAGTTGTCAAAAAGGATATTATCAAATTGTTGGATGCCGGGGTTGTCTACCCCATATCCGATAGTTCATGGACATCTCTGGTTCAATGTATCCCAAAGAAATGGGGCATGACGGTGGTCACCAATGACTAGAATGAGTTGATTCCTACAAGAACGATGAACGGTTGGAGGGTGTGTACGGACCATCGCAAGCTTAACAAAGTCACAAGGAAGGATCACTTTCCACTTCCTTTCTTAGATCAAATCGATAAATTGGCCGGCCGTGCTTTCTATTGCTTTCTTGATCGGTATTTGGGATACAACCAAATTCTTATTGCTCCTGAAGATCAAGAGAAAATAACCTTTACATGTCCCTATGGTACTTTTGCATTCAACCGAATGCCATTTGGTTCGTGCAATGCACCAGCGACTTTTCAAAGGTGTATGATGGCTATTTTCACGGATATGGTGGAGGACTAACTTTAGGTTTTCATGGATGACTTCTCGGTGGTTGAATATTCTTTTGATGATTGTCTGTAAATTTGTACAAAGTGTTGGCTATGTGTAGAAACAAATTTGGTGCTCAATTGGGAGAAATGCCATTTTATGGCCGAGGAAGGCATTGTCCTTTGACCACAAAATCTCAAAGAATGGAATTGAAGTTGAAATGGCGAAGATTGAGGTGATTTCTAAACTTCCACCTCCAATTTCGGTGAAGGGTGTGCGGAGTTTCTTAGGCCACGCGGGGTTTACCGACGTTTTATCAAAGATTTCTCTAAGGTGGTGAACCCGTTGTACAAGATTCTTGAGAAGGATGCTACGCTTAACTCCAATGATGATTGCATGAGAGCTTTTGAATTGTTGAAGTTCAAGTTGACAACTACTCCCATCATCACCGCTCAAATTGGAGTGTACCTTTTGAACTCATGTGTGATGCAAGTGACGTAGCGGTTGGGGTTGTTTTGGTGGCAACGCATCAACAAGATTTTTCATATGGTCTACTATGCTAGTAAGACCATGAATAATGCCCAAGTCAACTATACCGTTACGGAGAAAGAGCTCCTTGCTTGTGTTTGCAATTGAGAAGTTCCGCCCGTACTTGATGGGTGGAAATGTCATTGTCCACACGGATCATGCGGCGCTTCATTATCTTATGAGCTAAAAGAATTCCAAAGCTCGGTTGATGTGATGTGTGCTCTTATATCAAGAGTTTGATATTGACATCCAAGATAGAAAAGGTAGTGAAAATCAAGTGGCGGACCACTTGTCTCGTTTGGAGGAGGAGGGGAGGCCGCATGATGGCCTTGAAATCAATGACTCCTTCCCTGATGAGAAAATCTTGGCGATTACAATGAAAGAGATGCCATGGTTCGTGGATTTAGCAAATTTACTTGTGTGTGGAATCGTCCCGGATGAGTTCTCTTCAAGCCAAATTAAAGGAAGAAGCTCAATCGGGATTGTCATGATTATTATTGGAATGAACCATACCTTTTCCAAATTTATATGGATGGATTGATTAGAAGATGTGTACTGGAAGAAGAGCAAGGTGAAATTCTTGGGGCTTGTCATTCTTCGCCATATGGTGGTCATCATGGTGGAGCGAGAACAACAACCAAATTGCTTAGTTGTGGTTTCTATTGGCCCACTCTTTACAAGGATGCAAGTGATTTAGTAAAACGATGTGATGAATGTCAACGGGCCGATGGAATCTCAAAGAAAAATGAAATGCCTCTCACAACCATTTTGGAGATTGATATTTTTGATGTGTGGGTATTGACTTCATGGGACATTCTGGGAGTTCTTGGGGAAACACCTACATTTTGGTCGCGGTGGAATATGTGTCCAAATGGGTCGAAGTTGTTGCTTTGCCCAACAATGAGGCGAGAAGTGTGGTGGCTTTCTTGAAGAAGAATATTTTCACAAGGTTTGGTACTCCGCGTGCAATATAAGCGATGGGGTTTCACATTTTTGCAACAAGTCTGTCAACACTTTACTTAGAAAGTATGGTGTTACTCAAAATGTCACGACTCCCTATCACCCACAAGATAGTGGGCAAGTGGAAGTCTCCAACAAGGAGATAAAGAGTATTTTATCCAAAACGGTGAATGCTAATCGGACGGATTGGTCCAAGAAGCTTGATGATGCATTATGGGCTTATCGGACGGCTTACAAAACACCTATAGGAATGTCGCCATACCGGTTGGTGTTTGGGAAAGCGTGTCATCTTCAGGTGGAACTAGCGCAGAAGGCCATATGGGCTCTAACGAAGTTGAATCTTGATTGGGATGTACGCTAACTTGAGGGTCTCACACTTGATTGAATTGGATGAGTTCAGGTACCATGCTTATGCAAGTTCGTACTTGTACAAAGAAAAGATGAAATATCTTCATGACAAATACATTTGGAACAAAGAGTTCAAGGTGGGCGATCTTGTATTGTTGTTTAACTCAAGGTTGCGGATGTTTGCCGGGAAGCTAAATCTAAATGGAGTGGTCCCTTTGAAATTGTGGGTGTGACACCTTTTGGCGCATTAGACTTGAAGAACAAAAACAATGAAGTATTCCGAGTAATTGGTCACCGGGTGAAGCACTACTTGGGAAAAGTTGGAGATAGCCATGTCGTGGGTATTCTGCGCCGTGCCGCGACGTTAAATCAGGCGCTTCTTGGGAGGCAACCCATTTTCTTTTCCTTTTTCTTTTGTAGTTAGGTGTCATTTTTGTTCTAACTTGATTGGAAGTGTGGTACAGGGGTGTGTAACTTACAGGAATTGTTGATGAAATTATGGCAAGTGTTTTAAGGAATGCGGACCGTATTTTAATTGTGCGGATTGCACATTTGTTGGAGCTACAGCAAAAGAGCATTGTGGTCGCACATTTAGCTTGCGGACAACACAATCGAGATGTTAAAAATACCAACTCTCTGAAGTTTTAGCCTGTCAGTGTGGAGGTCGAACTGTGACCGCACGTGAAATCTGCGGGTGCACATGAAAATGTGCGGAGCGCAGATGAAAAGCTGAGATGAGGTCCCCAGGTAATAGAGTGCGGACCGCACATTTTCATGTGCGGTCCGCACTCGTCCTTCGTCCCCTTAGAGAACAATTAGTATAAATAGAGGAACATGGCCAAATTTACATTTTTCACTCTCTGAACAAAAAAAAAAGTTGTGCTCTGTTGAATTTTCTTGGAGATTTCATCTGTCCACACGCACAACCACTTTGGTCATTCACTCATCGCACTCACTCTATCTGGTATGCTTCATTTTCACGTTAATCTTCTAAGTTATTTTAATTTGTAGATTTTTAGTTTATTTTAGGCTATTTGTTATTCGAGTTCAATTGTGTGTCCATGTGGGGTAAATTTGAACTGGGTTAACCTGATACATGCTCTATGGGGACTGGGTTATTATTTCATGTTTTTATAATGTTTCCATGTCTTATTGTGCGAGAATTTGAAAAACCTAAGTAGAAAAGTTCGATCTGTATGTAAGTTTTTGAAATCTACGGCCGCACTTAAAATTATGCGGTCCGGAGATGATGAATTTGGGTAACTTAGTAAAAAAGGAATCTGCGGCCGCAAATTAAAATGTGCGGACCGCAAAATTCCTTTTGCAGCCACAGAACAGCGCATTTACTGTCATCAGAGAGTCCTTACTTTGAGACTCCAATGTGCGGTCGCAAGTTTAATTGTGCGAACCGCAAAAATCCTGTTGCGGCTGCACACTAGCCAATTCTCTGTCATCAGAGAGTTGGCACTTTTGGGATTCAGAGGTGCGGCCTCAAGTCAAATTATACGGGCCGCACTTCACTTCTGTGACTGCATAACAAAATTGTGTAGTTCGTAAGTCCCCATCTGCGGCCGTAAGTGAAATTAAGCGAACCACAGATCACTTTCCCTGCAAGCATGATCTAACTGAACACCCTCACTGTGTCCTCTGGTTTATCCTTTACTTGTATGTCTCCTGTGTATGTTTGAACATTGAATGTCAACTTACAACCGCCTTTGCTTGATACGTACAATGGTTCGATCCAGAGGACGAGGCGACACTTCAAAGGGGAGAGGTGAATCTTCTCGGGGTCGAGGCAAAAATGCCTTAACCCTTGGCTAGCCAAAGACAATAAGAAACATAACAACAACCGGCAGGGGGGGAGCTGCAGACCTCTTTGAGACTAGCTCATATGTCCCGTCTAGGGAAGTGTTTGAGGGAAACTCAGCCTCTATTCAGGAGTAGCTAACCATACAGTAGAGGCCGCAAGAAGATACCAGCTCAGGGACAAGCCGTCTTCATCCCATAGCACTTTTGACAGATCGGAGAATGCTATTCAGGCTTCTAAGCCATCAACTACACCAGTCCCTGAGGCACAGGATACACCTGATATCCCCGATGATGGAAGAGGGGGAGATGCTAGAGCTACATGTTTGGAGAGATCAAAGAAGAAGGAGGTTTGGGAGGATCACTTTATCAGCCTGGCCGCCTTCACCAGTTTCCGTATGTGGTGGCCAGCAAGGTCGCTAACTCTTGAGCGACAGTTTCTGTTGAAAGATTTGGAGAGGTACAACTCAGCTATATTGAGACAGTTCAGGGCATGAAAGGGGTGGATGTGGTTCACCCAGAGTGTAGTGGATGCAAAAGAATACCTTGTCTGCAAATTCTATGCCAATGTGGCTAACATATACATAGGGACGAAGATGACCAAAGTACACAACCTCAAGGTGAGGTTTGATCAGCATACGCTAAATACATATTTTGGCTTTGAGGATATTGAGCCGAAGGAGTATTTGGAGAAGTGCGCACAGGGAGAGGAAGTCCGACCTTGGTTGGCTGAGATTCTAACACCACCAGGACCACCACTACCATGGAGTACCGCTGGAGTTCCTATTCAGTGCAATATTTTTAGTTTTGAGGCAAATGGGCGGCAGACATTTGTGTGCAGCAGGTTGGATCCAAGCCAGAACGAGACTCACCTTCCCATCCCTCGGGCAGTTATTGTGGCATCTATTATGGCCGGATAGCCAATCAATGTGGGTGGTGTGATGTTGGTCAACATCTCAGTGATAGCACGGCAAGATAGCTCGTCATACCCTTATCCCAACACTATTACAGAATATCTTACCGATGCAAAGGTAGAACGGAGGGATTTTGACACATAGGTGAAGCCGAAAAAGCCTTTTGATTGGTATTCACTTATGGATGCGAGCAACCCGAAGAAGAAAGTTCATCCTCCTACCACCACAGGCCAGTCTGATGAGCCAGCCGTGGTAGTTTCTGAGACAGTTAATGTTTCATCCTTTTCAACTGAGCCTTCCTCCAGTGCCGCAGTTATGCCTCCGCCATCATCCACAGCCCCTACTACAGATCATGCCCTAGCTCCCACCACAGCTCAAAGGCCAGTGCCCATACCAACTACCCCACTATTTGCGCTACGAGTCTCCCAGACATTAGCGAGTCTCAACAACTGAATGCAAACAGCTGCTACAAAGCTGTTTGACTTGTCCAGTACTATTGCAGCGCAGTCCACTTCTCAGGCACCTCAGGCTAACTCTACCATTGATGAGACACTAAAGAAGATTTTGAAGAACCAGAAGACAATTATGAACACCTTGGTACAATACAGGTCGGTGATTGAAGAGTTGGAGAAAGAAGTAAATAAGATGAGGAAGTCCCAGGCCAGCAAGAAGTCAATGGATAAGCTCTGGAGAGTGTTGAACAGAATTGCTACAGCCGGAGACCTTCCCTTTGACATGCTGCTTGACCCGCACCAGTCTGCCCCAGATTCTTCTGCCCTATATGCACCGGTAGCACCAGCTGGTCAGTTTGAAGAGCTAGACCTTGCTGCCGACACTGCTGAGGCAGTGCGTGAGATGTTCGCCAACCCAACCACACCTAGAGTCGAGGATGATGAGATCCAGTTGGCTTATCCGGAGGGCGATACATTGCTGGGGACACAGAGATGTCCAAGGAGCCATAGGGAGTTTTCTTCACCCTTTCCTCTTTTACTCTTATTTTGCTAACCATTGGGGATAATGCTTACTTTTATTCCCGGGGGGAGGGGGGGTTGGAGTTTATTTGACACATTTGGTATACTTTTGAGACATTTGGCCTGTAATAATTGATGATACTTTTTATTTTTCTTATTTGTATTTAACTATCTTCTCTCTCTCTTACTATGTATATTCATTCTATCTTTAGTAGTTTTGCTCATTAGCTTCTTTATTTTTGTTTTTGCTTATTAGCTTCTTTATTTTTTCCATATTAGTTCTTGTTTTTTAAGTAATTTCTTTTTATTTTTTAGTAGATAATAAGCCTTTGATTTTCTTAACGCCACAGTTCTTTCAAAAGGTAGTTGTTGTGTGAACCGGGTGACTCGTCCCAACGATGGATGGCGTGACAACCTTCTTAAGGAAATGAGTTTATTTTTGTGTTTAGGTAATAATAGTAGTAGTAATGAATAAAAAACTAATTATGTCGTGATCGAAGAGTCAACCATGCTTCAATTGGCACCAACACACTTAACTACATGCTTATTGTTAGAGATAAGGTTTTCAAAAGAAATAGCTCTAGTTAGTAACATTGTGACTCTTGAGTTGGCTTTCGTAATCATCAAGTGGTTTAAGTGGACCATAGTGATCTTTAAACTTGAATGTGGTTGTTGTAGGTTCTCGACTATATCCTCTTTTACATTCTAATTGGGCGAGGGGTCAGATGAATTGTTTCTAGTCTAAGTATCCGTGCGAAGGGTCTATAACTTACCCCGAATGTGTTTCAAGGTGATATCCTAAGTTTTGCTTGGTTTGAGAAGTGATTGTAGGCTCTCCTTGGCCCGTTTGCGCTTTCTATTGCCAACCAGTGTCGTTATCCCTAGTCAACCCCTTTGAGCCTCTAGCCTTCTCATTTGATAACCATGTTATAAGCCTTTACTAATTTTATCGTGACCTTCTCTTGGCATCCAGATTTTCCTTAACACTCGTGTGAACAAAAGGCTTAAAACATAAGTTTGGGTGAGAGACTAGGAATTTAAAAAAGGTATCAAGGCACAAATAGAGAAAATAAATTATCTCTATGAAAGAGAAGGAAAGAAAAGAAAAGAAAAAAGAAAAAAGAGAAATGCAAAACGTGAATAAGTGGAAGGGTTGATGGATACAAAAAGAGGTAATAATTCCAAACTTTAATAAATAAAAAAGGGAGAAAAAGAATGAAATGATCAAGAAAGAGCGATGTTAAGTCTCTCTGGTCCTCGGTGAAAAGAAAGTGCCTCTAAGGATTGGCAATTGTGAGCCGAGAATGGAAGATGGAGTGCTTAAGGAAAGGCGTAACTACTTAACCATACGGTATCCTACCCTAACACAAAAGTCTTCTTTAGATTCCGAAAGAAGTCCTACTTGATTTCAAATCGACTGAGCTTACATTAGTGGCGATCTACATGAGGGGCAAGCCTATGGTACTTGAAGCCGTAGTTGTGACATTATCTTGTGAGAGATAAGTGAGCTTTTGATGAATCTTCGGATTGAGTGCTAACTTCTAAAGTGAGCTTGGCAAATGGAAAGTAGAGGAGAAAGAGTTTGGAGTCCACCATGGCCTACATGATAGAACAAGAGTCCTTGATGAGTAAAGTCAATTCTTGAAGCTCAAATGTCACATTAGAACTATATGTGCATGAATATTTGATTTGTCACCTTGTTGATAATGCACGAGCAGTGTTCGTAATTGTTCGTCCCAACTTATGTGTGAATGGCTCACCTTTGACTCGCTGAAATGGCCCTTAATTTAGGAGGTAGGAACTAATTTATTTGCTTGAGGACAAGCAAAGACTTAAGCAAAAAGGTGCTAATAAGTAGTCATGGTGGAGTTTATTTGACACATTTGGTACACTTTGATATATTTGGCCTGTAATAATTTGATGATACTTTTTCTTTTTCTTATTTATATATAACTATCTTCTCTCTCTCTCTCTCTCTCTCTCTCTCTCTCTCTCTCACTATGTA
>NW_017673610.1:38653-49205 GCF_001879085.1 Nicotiana attenuata
CATTTCCACATTTGGATTTTCCATAAGCTGAGTTAGCCCACCGGGCCGCTGATTCTCAGCTTTTACTTGCTGACAATTTGGACATTTAGATACAAAGTCCGCCACACCCCTCTTCATGCCGTTCCACCAATAAATTTCCTTGAGGTCATGATACATTTTCGTAGAACCTGGGTGTACAGAATACCTGGAATTGTGAGCCTTCGCCATTACCCTCTCCCGAAGCTTATCCACATTGGGACACATAGCCTACCTTGATATCGCAATACACCATCCTCGTTGCCGAGTGAAAATGCTGAAGTCTTGTTATTCAAAATTGCTTCCTTCATTTGTGCCAATGCTGGATGGATAAACTGCTTTTCCTTGACTTCCGCTACGAGTGACGATTCTGCTCCATTGTGTACCATAACATTCCCCTTGTCTGATGTCGAAATACAAACCCCTAGACTGGCCAATTGATAAACCTCTCGAGCCAAGGGCCTCTGATCCGCTCCCAAGTGAGCGAAACTACCCATAGATTTCCGACTGAGAGCGTCGGCCACCACGTTCGCCTTCCCTGGATGGTACAAAATGTTCATATCATAATCCTTGAGTAATTCTAACCACCGTCGCTGCCTTAGGTTCAATTCCTTCTGCTTGAACAAATACTGGAGACTCTTGTGGTCTGAGAACACATCCACATGGACCCCATAAAGATAATGCCGCCATATTTTCAAAGCAAACACAACTGCCGCAAGCTCCAAATCATGTGTCGGATAATTCTTCTCGTGATTCTTGAGCTGCCTCGAAGCATACGCTATAACTTTCCCATGTTGCATCAACACACACCCCAAACCAACCCTGGAGGCATCGCAATAAACCACAAATCCTTCCGTGCCTTCCGGCAAGGTCAATATTGGTGCCGAGGTCAACCTTGACTTCAGTTCCTGAAAACTTTTCTCACAAGCGTCGGACCATTGGAACTTAACTGCTTTCTGCGTCAACTTAGTCAATGGGGAGGCGAGGGCAGAGAATCCCTCCACAAACCTCCGATAATACCCTGCTAAACCCAAGAAGCTACGAATCTCCATCGGGGTCGTGGGTCTAGGCCAATCTTTTACTGCTGCAATCTTCTGGGGGTCTACCTGAATCCCTTCACTAGAAACAACATGACCCAAAAAGGCAACGGACTCCAACCAAAACTCACATTTTGAAAATTTAGCATACAACTGGTGCTGATGAAGAGTCTGCAGAACTGCCCTGAGGTGACCGGCATGATCCTCCCAGCTCCGCGAATAAACAAGGATGTCGTCAATAAAAACAATTACGAAGGAGTCTAAAAATGGCTTGAAGACACGATTCATAAGATCCATAAAGGCTGCCGGGGCGTTGGTTAGCCCAAAAGACATGACCAAGAATTCAAAGTGACCATAGCGAGTTCTGAAAGCGGTCTTGGGAATATCCTGCTCCCTAATCTTCAATTGGTGATACCCGGACCGTAGATCAATTTTGGAGAAAAACCTTGAACCTTGCAATTGGTCGAACAAATCATCTATTCGAGGCAGAGGATATTTATTCTTGATGGTGACTTTGTTGAGCTGCCGATAATCAATACACATCCGGAGCGACCCATCCTTCTTCCTGACAAAGAGAATCGGAGCACCCCACGGCGACACACTCGGCCGTATGAACCCCTTTTCTAATAAATCCTTCAGCTGCTCCTTTAACTCCCTTAACTCCGCTGGAGCCATTCTGTATGGTGGAATAGATATTGGCTGCGTATCTGGCAATACATTAATCCCGAAATCAATCTCCCTATCTGGCGGAATCCCTGGAAGCTCGTCCGGAAACACTTCGAGAAACTCATTCACGACTGGCACGGACTCGGGGGTAGACACTTCTGAAGTGGTGTCCACCACCCAGACCAAATGATAGATACATCCCTTTTTAATCATCTTTGAAGCCTTAAGGTAGGAAATAAACCTACCCTTCGGCACCACATCATTCCCTTTCCACTCGATAACCGGCTCATTAGGGAACGCGAGTCTCATGACTCTCATTCGGCAGTCAAGTTTAGCAAAGCACGAATAAAGCCAGTCCATCCCCATAATCACATCAAAATCCACCATTCCAAGCTCGATAAGATCGGCCGTGGTAACGCGACCACATACCGTGACAACACAATTCCTATAAACTCGCGCGACTGTAATAGAATCACCAACCGGAGTCGATACAGAGAACGGCTCATGAAGCTGTTCGGGTTCTATCCCAAAGCTTGAAGCAATGAATGGGGTGACATAAGACAAAGAGGACCCCGGATCAATAAGAGCATAACAATCAATGGCCTGGACAGACAAGATACCTGTAACCACATCTGGAGAAGCCTCTGCATTCTGACGACCACTCAAAGCATAGAACCGGCTGGGTCCACCTCTACCACGAGCTCCACCCCTAACTGTACCACGTCCTGCTGGGGCTGGAGGACGCCCAGATGATGTGGCAACTGAAGAACCGGACGACTGAGCAGATCCCCTACCCATGCCCTGACTGGGGGCACGACAGTCTCGCTGAATATGACCTCTCACCCCGCATCTGAAACACACCGGGATATCCAAGTAGCAAGTCTCTATATGAAATCTCCCACACTTGGGGCATGGAGCCCTCCCCTGCTGCTGTGATCTCCCTCCTGAACGACCGGACTGATGGGGTCTCCTACTGTCTGAGCCTGGTCTCATGCGACTGTTCTGCTGATAACTATGCAGAGATGATGGTGCGCTCGCTGAGGACTGAGCATATGACTGAGACGGCCCTGACGACCCTCTCCTCTGAGCTGATCTCCCTGAGTGACCCGCTGGTCGGGCCCTGTTGCTATTCTCCCTTTCCGCTCGAATCTTCAACTTCCTAGTTTCTGTGGCCTGAGCGAATCCCACAATCTTTCCATAGTTCATATCCGAGTGTAAGGCCGCTGTAGCAGCCTTATTTACTAACAAGGGACTAAGGCCCTGAACAAATCGCCGAACTCTAGCTGCCATGGTCGACACTACAAGATACTAGATTTTGAGCCAATAATTTTTACGGGGCCTCACAGTAACACATCGTGTATTGCGAACATTTCCCTTGCCGCATGTTGTTCCCGATAGACGATTTTTATTCCGTCCTTCGTCGGGAATTTTATCATCTAGTGGAGCGTGGACGGTACTGCTCTCATGCAGTGTATCCATGGTCGCCCAAACAAAGCATTATACCTCATATCTCCTTCGATGACATGGAATTTGGTGTCTTGTGATGAGCCGGCCACGGTAATCAGAAGGATGATTTCTCCTTTCGTTGCTTCGCTCGCCATGTTGAACCCATTGAGGACCCGAGTGGCGGTCACGATCTGTTCAGTTAGCTCAAGTTATGCTACTACCCTCGACCTGATAATACTGGTCGAGCTACCTAGATCCACGAGTACACGTTTTATCTGAAAAGAATTCACAAGGAAGGAGATTACCAAGGCGTCGTTGTGCGGTCGAGACAGAGCCTCGGTATCTTCTTCGCTGAATGTGAGGGCGTCTTCGGGGATATATCCCCGAGTCCGCTTTTCCCTGGTGATAGATATCTTGGTTTTCCTTATCGTAGGTTCTTGTGGGGTATTGGCGCCCCCCATAATCATGTGGATGACGTGTTGCGGCTCGTTTGCCTCATTTTTCTTGGTTGCTTCTCTGTCTCGAAACTAATTTTTGGCCCGATCGCTAAGGAATTCCCGAAGGTGTCCTTTGTTGAGCAGTCGGGCCACTTCTTCTCGCAATTGATGGCAATCCTCGGTCCTGTGGTCATGTGTGTTGTGGAACTCACACACCAAGTTGTAATTTCTCTGCGAAGGGTCCGACTGTATTGGTTTAGGCCACTTGGCATCCCTGATTTTGCTGATGGCGAACACAATGTCTGATACGTCGACGCTGAAATTATATTCTGATAAGTGGCGTTGGCACTATGTTCCGACCGAACCTGGTTCTGTTGATGAGCCCCCGAGGATCCTGTCCTCGATCTATCCTCCGATCGCTGCGGGGTATATTGCGCCTCGGGGGTTTCCTCCTGTCTTCAAGGTACGGTTGGTACCTTTCTTTTCTTGGTTTTGGCTCTTTTTTCAGGAGTCTATTTGGGTATACTAAGACCGAAGGGGCTCCCAGCTGGTCATCCTCGTCCCTAATCTTTGACTGGTATCAGTTGTGAACGTCCGACCAGGTTACGGCCGGGTATTTGATTAGATTCTGCTTTAGTTGTTTTGAGGCCATCGAGCTTCGTTCGTTCAGGCCTTGGGTGAAGGCCTGCACCGCCCAGTCGTCAGAGACTGGTGGCAGCTCCATTCGTTCTATCTGGAAGCGGGATACGTACTCCCACAACATCTCGTTCTCCCTCTGCTTGATTTTGAAGATGTCGGATTTCCTTGTTGCTACCTTGATGGCTCCCGCATATGCTTTTACGAAGGAGTCTGCTAGCATGGCGAATGAATCTATGGAGTTGGGATCCAAGTTGTGGTACCACATCATGGCCCCCTTTGAAAGTGTTTCTCCGAATTTTTTCAACAACAAGGACTCGATCTCGTCATTTTTTATGTTGTTGCCTTTTACTGCGCAGATGTAAGCAGTGATGTGTTCGTTAGGGTCGGAGGTGCCGTTGTACGAAGTACTTCGATACCTGTTGTAGGAGGCCTGCACCATCGGCATGATATCGCTACAAAGGATCGGGAAATATTGTGTTCATGCCGTTTCTTATCACTTCCCTCAAAGAAACGCGGAGACTATCTGTGTGCGGTGAAAACAGTGAAACCGATTTTCCCCCCGACATGATACTTCGGAGAGTGACCCCGGAAGCACGGGATCTCGGGTCGATCACCTCACTCAAAACCCGGCGATGCCTTGCCAAGAATAAACATCAGCTAAAGGCCCGACGAACGCGAGAATCCCCCGAGGAATGCAACTAGGGTCGACCAAATCTATTCAAGCGGCTCGACGCCAGCCCTCACGCGACGTGAAGCTAACGGACTGCCACATCTCATTCTTTTTTTATATGTCGAGTGTTTTGTACTAAGTTTGGATGTCCCTTTTCTATAAAAGGAGGGTCACCAAAGCGTTGTAAAGACAGAGCTCCAATCACTCCATTCAAGGGAAATAATATCTTCTCTCTCTCTCTCTCTCTCTCTCTCTCTCTCTCTCTCTCACTATGTATATTGTTCTATCTTTAGTAGTTTTGCTCATTAGTTTCTTTATCTTTGTTTTTGCTTATTAGCTTCTTTATTTTTTCCCATATCAGTTCTTATTTTTTTAAGTAGCTTCTTTTTGTGTTTTAGTAGATAATAACCTTTCGTTTTCTTAACGCCATGGTTCTTTTCAAAGGTAGTTGTTGTGCGAATCAGGTGACTCGTCCCAACGATGGATGGCATGATAACCTTCTTAAGGGAATGAGTCTGTTTTTGTGTTTAGGTAATAATGGTAGTAGTAATGAATAAAAAGACCTATTTAAGTTGTGCTCGAAGAGTCAACCATGCTTCAATTGGTACCAACACACTTAACTACATGCTTATGGTTAGAGACAAGGTATTCAAAAGAAATAGCTCTAGTTAATGACTTTGTGACTCTTGAGTTGACTTTGGTAATCATGGAGTGGTTTAATTGGACCATCGTGATCTTTAAACTTGGATGTTGTCGTTGTAGGTTCTCGACTCTATCCTCTTTTACATTCTAATTGCGTGAGGGATGAGATGAATTTTTGCTAGTCCGAGTATCCGTGCGAATGGTCTAGAACTTGCCCCGAATATTTTTCAAGGAGAAATCCTACGTTTTGCTTGGTTTGAGAAGTGATTGTATGCTCTTCTTGACCTGTTTGAGCTTTCTATTGCCAACCAATGTTGTTATCCATAGCCAACCCCTTTGAGCCTCTTGCCTTTCTCATTTGATAACCATGTTATAAGCCTTTACCCATTTGTCGCGACCCTCTCTTGGCATTCTGACTTTCCTTAACACTCTTGTGAAACAAATGGCTTAAAACATAAGTTTGGGGGAGAAATTAGGAATTTGAAAAAGGTATCAAGACACAAAAAGAGAAAAGAAATGATCTCTACGAAAGAGAAGGAAAGAAAAGAAAAGAACAAAAAAAGAGAAAAGAAAAAAGAAAAAAGAAAAATGCAAACGTGAATAAGTGGAAGGGTTGATGGATTCAAAAAGAGGTAATGATACCAAACATTGATAAATAAAAGAGGGAGAAAAAGAATGAAATTATCAAGAAAGAGTGATGTTAAGTCTCTCTAGTCCCCAATGAAAAGAAAGTTCCTCTAAGGATTGGCAATTGTGAGCCAAGAAATGGAAGATGGAGTGCCTAAGGAAAAGCGTAACCACTTACCCATACGGTATCCTACCCTAACCCAAAAACCTTCATTACATCCCGAAAGAAGTACCTGATTTCAAACCGAGTGAGCTTACATTAGTGGCGATCTACATGAAGGGCAAGCCTATGATACTTAAAGTCGTACTTGTGACATTCTCTTGTGAGAGATGAGTGAGCCTTTCATGAATCTTCGGATTGAGAGATAACTTATTAAGTGAGCTTGGCAAATGGAAAGTATAGGAGGAAGATTTTGGAGTCCACTATGGCCTACATGATAGAACAAGAGTCCTTGATGAGTAAAGTCAATTCTTGAAGCTCAAATGTCACATTAGAACTATATGTGCATGAATATATGACTTGTCACCTTGTTGATAATGCATAAGTAGTGTGGGTAATTGTCGGTCCCAACTTATGTGTGAATGGCTCACCTTTGACTCGCAGTAATGACCCTTAACTTTAGGAGGTGGGAACTAATTTATTTGCTTGAAGACAAGCAAAGACTTAAGCAAAAAGGTTCTAATAAGTAGTCATGGTGGAGTTTATTTGACACATTTGGTACACTTTGATACATTTGGCATGTAATAATTTGATGACACTTTTTATTTTTCTTATTTGTGTTAGCTATCTTCTCTCCCCCTCTTACTATGTATATTCATTCTATCTTTAGTAGTTTTGCTCATTAGCTTCTTTATCTTTGTTTTTGCTTATTAGCTCTTTATTTTTTCCATATTACTTCTTGTTTTGTTAAGTAGCTTCCTTTTATGTTTTAGTAGATAATAAGCCTTTCGTTTTCTTAACGCCATGGTTCTTTCCAAAGGTAGTTGTTGTGTGAACCGGGTGACTCGTCCCAACGATGGATGGTGTGACAACCTTCTTAAGGGAATGAATCTATTTTTTGTGTTTAGGTAATAATAGTAGTATTAATGAATAAAAAGACCTAATTAAGTCGTGCTCGAAGAGTCAATCATGCATCAATTGGCACCAACATACATAACTACATGCTTATGGTTAGAGACAAGGTTTTTAAAAGAAATAGCTCTAGTTAGTGACTTTGTAACTCTTGAGTTGACTTTGGTAATCATCGAGTGGTTTATTGGGCCATAGTGATCTTTTAACTTGAAAGTTGTCGTTGTAGGTTCTCGACTCTATCCTCTTTTACAATCTAATTGTGTGAGGAGTAAGATGAATTGTTGCTAGTCCAAGTATGTGCGAAGGGTCTAGAACTTGCCCCGAATTTGTTTCAAGGCGAAATTCTAAGCTTTGCTTGGTTTGAGAAGTGATTGTAGGCTCTCCTTGGCTTGTTTGAGCTTTTTATTGCCAACCGGTGTCGTTATCCTTAGTACCCTTCGATCCTCTAGCATTTCTCATTTGATAACCATGTTATAAGCCTTTACCCGTTTGTCGTGACCCTTTCTTGGCATCCGGGCTTTCCTTAACACTCCTGTCAAACAAATGGCTTAAAACATAAGTTTGAGGGAGAGATGAGGAATTTGAAAAAGGTATCAAGGCACAAAAAGAGAAAAGAAATGATCTCTATGAAAGAGAAGGCAAGAAAAGAAAAGAACAAAAAGAAAAAGAAAAATGCAAAATGTGAATAAGTGGAAGGGTTGATGGATTCAAAAAGAGGTAATGATCCCAAACATTGATAAATAAAAAAGGGAGAAAAAGAATGAAATGATCAAGAAAGAGTGATGTTAAGTCTCTCTAGTCCCAAATGAAAAGAAAGTGCCTCTAAGGATTAGCAATTGTGAGCCATGAAATGGAAGACAGAGTGCTTAAGGAAAGGCGTAACCACTTATCCGTACAGTATCCTACCCTAACCCAAGACCCTACATTACATCCCGAAAGAAGACCTACTATATTTCAAACCGAGTGAGCTTACATTAGTGGCGATCTAAATGAGGGGCAAGCCAATGGTACTTGAAGCTGAACTTGTGACATTGTCCTGTGAGAGATGAGTGAGCCTTTCATGAATCTTCGGACTGAGTGCTAACTTCTTAAGTGAACTTGGCATACGGAAAGTAGAGGAGGAAGAGTTTGGATTCCACCATGGCCTACGTGATAGAACAAGAGTCCTTGATGAGTAAAGTCAATTCATGAAGCTCAAATGTCACATTAGGACTATATGTGAATGAATATTTGACTTGTCACCTTGTTGATAATGCATGAGTAGTGTGGGTAATTGTTGGTCCCAACTGATGTGTGAATGGCTCACCTTTGACTCGCTGAAATGACCCTTAACTTTAGGAGGTGAGAACTAATTTATTTGCTTGATGTCAAGAAAAGACTAAAGTTTGGGGGAGTTGATAAGTGTGATTTTGACTACTAACACTTTTTTGTATTAGTCCGAAAGTATTGATTTATGTTCCTGAAACTAATGAAATTGTGCAAATTGCAAGAATGTTGGAAGTTTGGTCTCCCATGATGAAATCCAACTTAAAAAGGAGTGTTAAGAATCACGAGGCAATAAAGGGCACAGAAGCAAAGAAGTGCGGTCCGCAAAAGGATTTCTGCGGCCGCAGAAGAAAGAGCGGACCACAGAATTCCATCCGCGGCCGTAGAAGAAAGTGCGGACTGCAGAATTTCATCTGCGGCCGCAAACCAAGCGAAAGAACCCAACAGGATTTTGACCAATGTGTGGACCGGACCGCACATGAATTGTGCGGCCGCAAAATAGGGTCTGCATTGACAAATGATTTCAAGTTTAGAGAGTGTGCAAAAGACTAAGTCCTCAAGCCTTGCTGAATTGCGGACCGCACAAGAATTGTGCGGCCGCAGGAATTGTATCGAAGCCGTAATCCAGAAATGTGCGGTTGCAGAATTCAAGTTCCTGTCAACTAAAGAAATCTGCGGACCGCACATGGAATTGTGCGGCCGCAGAACCTCTCGAGGGGCATTTTTGTTAGCGATTTTTGGCCCACTATAAATAGATGAGTTTCACAATTTTAGGTCAAGTTTTGAAGTTTAAAGCTGCAATAGCCATTACCTTTTGCCAGTTTAAGGAAGTTTGTGGTTATTTTAGTGTTTAATCATTATATTTTATTATTTTAATATTTGATTATGAGTTTAATTAACTTTTCTTCTTTATTTTTTTCAATTCCTACTATGATTAGCTAGATTCTTACTAGGGTTGTGACCCAACCCTAGTGTGTAAACGTTATGGGTATCTAATTTAATGCTTGTTTATGATTGGGTGTTGATTATTTAGCTTAGTTAATACTTCAATTTTAAAATTAATGGTTGCAAATATTGATTCATGCCTTTTTAACTTAGTCTCTACTTGAGAAAGAGGGACCTAGTCTAGAATTATTTGATTATATTGAAGGGTGAGATTGAGAGAAAAAGACAAAGTAACAATGCGACCACATCAAATCGGTCATTACATAAAGTGGCACATTTGTCGTTACATAACGACGGATTTAACGATGCGATACAATAACATTGAACTAACAATCAAAACAAACATCGTATTTAAAGTAACCATACGATACGATAATAGGTAACAACCATCCAAACGAGCTGTAAGAGGAATAAAAGTGGGAATATTTTTTGCAATGCGATAACTCTAGGCTTTGGACGAGTCCGAAACTTAATTGATGCTTTTTTGGACAAAAAATACATTTTTAATGCTAAAAAAAAAGTTACACAAATAGGTATTTCGCAGTACTATACTGCGAATTGCTTTAACGAAAATTTAGCTGTTAAAGTAATTCGCAGTATAGTACTGCAAATTATTAATTTATTTTTTTTAAAACTAATTCGCAGTACAATATTGCGAATTGAGTACACTTTGATTTTTGTGCCCAACACTTCGCACTACCATAATGCGAATTGCTTCAAAATTCGTAGATCCCCAAAACAGTTGTATCCTCATCCTTACTTGCTTCATATATGCTTTAGGATTAATATGCAATAAGTTGAATAATCCAAACCATTTGGTAATATGTAATAATTTGTATTGTTCATATTTGTATGTTATGTTTGTTGTTTTTATATGTAATAGTGACATTTTAGCATAGTAAAATAAAGAGCATTTTAGTGTAGTAAAATATAGAGCATTTTAGCGTAGTAAAATATAGAGCCTTTTAGCTTAGTAAAATATAGAGCATTTTAGCGTAGTAAAATATAGAGCCTTTTAGCTTAGTAAAATATAGAGCCTTTTAGCGTAGAGTGCAAAATATAGAGCCTTAAGTATGTAGTAACTGCAAAC
>NW_017673610.1:49888-67611 GCF_001879085.1 Nicotiana attenuata
TTTGTAAAGTGTTATTGGATAGCGTTTGCAGTTACTACATACTTAAGGCTCTATATTTTGCACTCTACGCTAAAAGGCTCTATATTTTACTAAGCTAAAAGGCTCTATATTTTACTACGCTAAAATGCTCTATATTTTACTACAGTAAAATGCTCTTTATTTTACTATGCTAAAATGTCACTATTACATATAAAAATAACAAACATAACATACAAATATGAACAATACAAATTATTACATATTACCAAATGGTTTGGATTATTCAACTTATTGCATATTAATCCTAAAGCATATATGAAGCAAGTAAGGATGAGGATACAACTGTTTTGGGGATCTACAAATTTTGAAGCAATTCGCATTATGGTAGTGCGAAGTGTTGGGCATAAAAATCAAAGTGTACTCAATTCGCAATATTGTACTGCGAATTAGTTTTAAAAAAAAGTTTTGATAATTCGCAGTACTATATTGCGAAATACCTATTTGTGTAACTTTTTCTTTTAGCATCTAAAATGTATTTTTTGTCCAAAAAAGCATCAATTAAGTTTCGAACTCGGCTTTGGACTGGGTGTAACTCATGCCGTCAATTCAATTTCTCAATCAGAGTTAAGAAGAAGTTGACTTCAAAAATAATTTGGGTACAGTTGCATAGCCCAGCTGTGAAATATATAGTTCTGGGAAACTGCACAGCACGATCAATATCATATCTATTTTGGGAGTTGTGTTATCTTCTTTAGAAGTATTTTCATATGTGCTTTCAAAGATTAAGTATATATATAATATATTTTGATTCATATTTTGCGCATGTATGATGTTTCCCATGTTTCTTTTGCTTAGATAGTAGTACACCATGATTCCAAAAGACTTTTTTTTTCTTAAAAAAAAAAATTGACTGTTCTTAAAGTAGTAGTGTCCTTTGCCATCCAAATCAACCGTAATGGCATCCATCCAATCGCAAGCACTATATATGTCTTTATCACGTTAGCATTTATTGCCTTTTTATTCAAAAAAATTCCTTTTGTTGCTTGGAATTTAGACATAAGTGAAAAGCTTTATTTGTAAGTATAATAATATTGAAAATATTTGCCGCATATTACAACACAATGTGGTTGCGCGCAAAAAACTCGCAACGAAAATCTTGGTCTAAGATCTTCCTCTTATATTATCCTAATTTTCCTCTGTCAGCATTTATTTATTTAATATTAGTCTTGCTTTACATTTTAAGTGTCGATAAGAAGCTTGGCGACGTACCAAAAAGGATCAAGATAGGCGCTGACTCCGAAAACATATAAAGCAAGGAAATTCAATTGAAGTAGAGATAAAACGCATATCGGTGAAACAAATTCATGATATTAGATATCCGGGAAAAACCGACCAAACCATACCGACCAACGTTGGTCGGTCAATAAAATCGACCAAAAAAACCATCCAAAACGGAAACTACAAACAAAATATTTTACATTTTTTTAAGTTACATGCCGTCCGAAATTGGTTGGTATATTGGTCAAATATTTGACCGCGGTGGTCAGACTTGATTAGTCAAAACACCTTTTTGATTACCGACCAACAATGATCGGTAATGTGGACCCACTTTAATAATTATATTATTATTTAAAAATTTTTATAATATTTGTAAATTTATAGTTAAGTTTATCGACCAAAGTTGGTCGGTTATTGTAGGAGAAGATTATACCGACCAACTTTGGTCAGTATAATAATTTCTGAAACTTTGGTCGGTTAATAGGTCAAACGTGGTCAAACTTTTGAATCACATTAATATTTACTATCTAAATAATATAAATATAATCAGTTAACACTTTATTGTATAATACAAGTAATGAATACATTACCATATACTATAACAAGCTATATATAGTTAAAGTAGTACAACGAAGTGCGTGTGTGTGCATATATATATGTATATGTATAGCCGCATATATATAAATACACGAAGCGCTAGGGCCACAGGGTTGGGTTCTTTTGGGGATAGACTTGTGAAGAAGCAATAATTTAACTAGTATATATAATTGATCATCGATCAAATATATCTATTTGTAAATTGATTCATCGACTTATAACTTACTTAGATGCATCGATGAATATTAAAAATAAAACAAAATGTTTCGACCTATATCGATGAATATTAAAAATAAAACGTCTCGACCTATATCGATTAATCTATGCCATGCATTATTAGTGATGAATGAATGAAATATAAAAGAATTAATACCAAACATCTTTGACATGTATATATGGATCACAAATTAAAGAAACGAAAGAAGTTATTAGCATTAAGTAAACGAGTTAATATTACAATCGACTAAACATATCTACAATAGAATAATATTGATTTACCAATTGATAAAGTTTTCGTACGTAGTAATGTATATGATTGATCATCAATTACAATATAGTGTGTGTGTGTGTGTGTGTGTGTGTGTGTGTTTGTGTGAAATTACTCATATATTTAATTATAACTTAGAAAATTAACTTAGATAGATGCTTATAATTTATTAAAAGTAATTAGTTAATATAATTATTTATAATGATTATGCTTATAGTTTATAATTATTTATAGTTAATATATATGTGAATAAAATAAATGGTTATAGTTTATAATAATATTTGTATAGTTTATAATATTTTAAGAAATAAAAAAAAAGAATTTAGTTTTTTTTTAAATAACCGATCAAAGTTGGTCGGTTAATAGTCAAAATACAGTCAAGGCCCGTCACTTAGTGTACCAACCAAATTTATTGACCAACGTTGGTCGATAATTCTAATTCCAGATCCCAAATATAGGATTTTCCCCTCATTTCTCTTACTGTCTTCTCAAAATTTTCTAACTCCTCACTATCTTCTCCCTCTCACACACAACACCCTTCCCCTTCTCCTTCTCTATTTCCCTTACACAAATCCCATTCTCCACCCAACGTCGCCATTGCCTGCCCGCCCGCCGCTGCCGCTGTCAGTTGCAACGCCTCCACTCCCGCCACTATCGCTCTCCCTCCACCTCCTAAAAATTCTAGGTTTCGATTTGATTTATTGTTTAAATTTCAATTTTATTGAAATCTAGGGTTTAGGTCATGTTAAAATTGAATTGAATTGAATTGACTATCTAGGGTGTAAATTCAATGTTTAAGTTTGTACTGACCTGTGTAGTTTTGTTAGAAATTGAATGTTTAACTTTTAATTGAATTGTATTTTTAGGATTTGTTCTAGTGAATTGAACTTTTAGGGTAGGAATAGAATTTTTAGGGGTAAGTGTTGAAATAAGTGGTGGAGCTTATGTTGTGTGAGGTCAATTGAATTATTTCGGGTATTAATTAAATTGTTTAAGGTATGAGTTGAACTTTTAGAATATGAATTTAACTTTTAGGGGTAATTGTTGAACTTTTTGGATGTGAATTGAACTTTTAGGGATAATTGTTGAACCTTTTGGGTGTAATTATTAAAAAATAATTATCTTAATTAACTAAAAATAATTTAATTAATTTATAATTGTAGAATAAATTAAGTAGTTGTAATACTTATGGAAATATCTTTTTTTTAATGGAACATCGTACTTGAATGTACAATAGAAATTATTCTAATCGGCGGGAATTGCAGGAGGATTTTGTAGAAGAGGTTGATGACTTTATTAGACATGCAATGTTATTTTCATCATACCAAATTGAATGAGTAATTAGGTGCCCTTGTATCAAGTGCGATTGTGTGAAGTTAAAAGAACCGGGGGAAGTTAAGCTTCCTCTTTATAGGAAGGAGTTTATAGAGAATTACTTTGTGTGGACTAATAAAGGAAAGAAAGCTCGCTCATCCGAGAAGGGAGGCTCCTTGCACACTGGGGTGCTATCATCATCCGAACAATAAAAAGAAGATTGGTAATTTATTAAATTATTTTACTTTTCTAAATATATCAATTCTATTTATTAACTAAATTAATTTGTTTTCAGGAAAAGAAGTATGAGTGTCCAATGAGCCATGATGAGCTATTTAAGAAGACGCATATTTTAAAGAAGAAGAAAGAGGGGGATGGAGATAGGTTGGTCGAGGACCGAGCAGAGGCTACATATGTAAGCTTTCAATTTTCTTTAAGTGTTATAATTCACTTTTATAAGAATTTTTAAATACTAATTTAATTTAAAATAATGTTGGGTCGCTACCAAAGTAACATGGAGGAATTCATTCGTAGTCAGCCAGCTGGTGAATTGGGCAAGCCAACCCAACCTTCGGACGAGGATGCTGAAAGAATATGGTCGGAGGCTGTTGGCGCTCCAAAATGGGGGAAGGTATAAAGGCTTCCTGCGAAAAAATTTCATCGCTATAGGAGTAGAATGCAAGGAATAGGGACTTTCTCACAGTCGAGGAACTTAGTAGGGAGAGCTTCTCGGCTATACGGGAGATAGTGACAAACCTTACATCCGAGCTAAATGCGGCCAAGGAAGAGAAAGGCTTAGATATGCTCAATTCCTTGGAATGCAAGCTCAGATCAGAACTCTCCTTTCTGCTGGAGCTTTTCCGTTGCCCCGGTCTCGTGAGTCATCGCCAGAGGCTCGACCTCCACGTGATTGTTCCTCCCGTCCTCCTCATGATCGTTCCTCCCGTCCTCCCCGTGATCGTTCTTCTCGCCCTCCACAAGGCCGTTCTCTTTACCGTCTTGTAGATAAAAGTTCATCAGATAGTGATGATGTTGTAGAAAATACCCCTTGACCAATACTTTGATATAATTTGAAATAGAGTAATAGAACTAGTTTTGAATTAGATTGAACAATTTTGAACTTGTTGTAATTTGTTTTGGCTTCATTTTGGATAGTGATTTTCAATTGAACTTTAATTTGTTAGTTTTAAAGTATTAATTGGATGTTTGGTTGTTGTTGTTGTTGTTGTTGTTGTTGTTGTTGCATATTTGGTTGAATTCGTGGTGAATTAGGGGTTGTATGTGGTTAATTGGTGGTTGTAAATGTGAATTGGGGGTATTGGTATGCTGTTTTTATTTGGCATGTGGTGTAGCTACCAAAATAGGCATTTTCTGCTATAATTAAACCCAGAAAACCGACCAACCTTGGTCGGTAACTAATAAAAGAATAATTTAAATTGCACATTACCGACCAATGTTAGTCGGTTAATGTACAATGAATTCCCAGAAATTCAACATTACCGACCAAAGTTGGTCGGTTCGTTGCCTGCTGTGTCCAGTTTACCGACCACAGTTGGTCGGTATTTTTAAATTTTAATTATTTATAAAAAAATATACTATCCAGTACTGACCAAAGTTGGTCGGTATTTTTAAATGTTAATTATTTATAAAAAAATATATTTTCCAATACCGACCAAAATTGGTCGGTAAGCAAAATTAATAAATTTAATGCACCGACCAAGTTTGCTCGGTAAAATTAAATTATTAAAATAATGTTCCGGCCAATTTTGGTCGGTAAGTCGATTAAATTGTCAGATGGTCGTGTAGCCGACCAATGTTGGTCGGTAATTTCCAACCGATTTTGGTCAGTATGCTCTTCTTACCTTCAAAATACGACCACACGTTAATGGTCGCGTTTTGGACGGTTATTGGCCATTACCGACCTACTTTGGTCGATCGGTTTTTGTGGACGGGTTTTTGCGAATTTCTAGTGGTGTAATCACATGCACATAATGATAGAAATAAGGGTAACAAATTAATCATAGTGTTTAATTGACAATGTTGTAATAAAAAAATACTAATTAAAGTTGCTCGTTTTATCTGTTAGATTGGTTGGGGAAAATAGCCTATATATATAAACTAGTACTTGGTAGTCTGAAGATTATCGATCATCATCGTCTCTATATTCTTTGTCGGATCAGCTAATTAAGCAATGGGGGAATATGTTTTTGCTTTCTATTGGCTGTTTTCCCTACCAGCTTTGCTTCTCTTGTTTTCCATCTACTTTGGGAGAAATAAGTTTTATGATAATGATAAGGATGCACTTCCAAGACCATATCCTCTGTTGGGTCATCTTGTAGCAATCCTAAGAAATCGCAATCAGAATATAGTTGAATGGATGTGTGAGGTTGTTAACAAATCACCCTCCTCCACCTTTTTCCTCCATTTGCCTCTACGGCGACACCCTCACATCCTCACCTCTAATCCTGCCAATGTTCAGCACATTCTCAAGACTCGCTTTGGAATCTACCACAAACACAGAAAATTCGGAGTCGTTCTTCACGACATGTGCCGAGAAAACGTTTTCCTAGCAGATGGCCAACGCTGGAGAAAACTTAGACAATGGGCTAGCCATGAATTCAATTCCAGACCATTCCATAAGTTTGCCAATTTCGTTGTTCCGGAAAATGAAATTTCCAATCGTCTCCTCCCACTTCTCTCTGAGGCAGCTGCCAATAATACTGTCGTTGACCTTGGAGACATCCTACGCAGATTCACATTCGACACTGCAGTTCAAATGGCACTCGGCCACGACCTAGCCTACTTATCCAATTCACCTAAGTTTCCACCCACCCATTTCGCCGATGCTTTCGAGTCTGCATTTGAGATCAGCATGAAGAGGATCTTTTCATTTTTTTGGAAAGCCAAACGATTTTTCAACATGGGCTCCGAAAGGAGACTCAAACGTGACATCTCTGAAATCCGAGGATTTATTAGAGAAATAATCATAAGCAGGCGGAAGGTTACAAGTAGTAGTAGTAGTAGTGGTACTGATCATCATCATTATCATGCATCAGATTTCTTATCTGGCTTAATGAATGATCCAGAAGGAAAATTTGATGATGACGAGTTCCTTATTGATTCCTCCATAAACTTCCTTCTGGGCGCTCAGGATACTGTCATTACAGCTTTAACATGGTATTTCTGGTCAGTCTTGAAAAACCCAGATGTGGAAGATAGAATTGTTATAGAAGTGAAGGAGAAAAAGAGTAGTAATATTAGGGACATGATTTATACCCATGCTTCAATTTGTGAAAGCTTGAGACTTCACCCTCCAGTCCCTTTTGGTGGAAGGGAAGCTACAGAGGACGATGTGTTGCCTGATGGTACAAAGGTGAAAAAAGGGATGGCTGTTTTCTATCATACTTATGCAATGGGGAGGTCGCTGGAATTATGGGGTTCCGATTGGCCGGAGTTCCGCCCTGAGAGGTGGCTGAAGAGATCAGACGAAAATGGCCGGGAATGGACCTTCGTGGCTAGGGATTCGTTCACATACCCAGTGTTTCATGGAGGTCCAAGAATCTGCTTAGGGAAAGAGATTGCTTTCACGCATATCAAAAGCGTGGTCGCTGCCGTCTTAGGCAGGTTTCACTTTGTGCTGGCGCCGGTGGTGGAGGAACATCCTGAACCTGTTTTCTTCTCAAATTCCACTTCAAAAATGACTAATGGTTTTCTGGTAAAGGTTGTAGATCGTATGTAACATGCATATATAATTAATATTGCGTGAACAAATTGAACGTTAGTATACTCCAATTTTATGTGATATAATTTGACTTGAATAGAGTTTAAGAACGAAAAGAAATTTGTGATTCCTTATGTGCAATTATAAGTGGCCATAGCCACCCATAAGAGATCCATTTCCTCGCCTATTATAAAGACTTTTGAAATTTATGATCTTAAACATATAATATTATTGGTATGTAATAACTCAAGATATATATTCTTTATATTATTGGTATGTAATAACTCAAGATATATATTCTTTATTACTTTTATTCCAGAACTCATAAAATTGTTTACTTCATGTATTTATACATTGGCAATATGGGAGAAGCAATAGAGATATATAAGAGTTCTAAACATGATAAAATATCACAAGCCAACAGTGATGACCCGCCATGTCATCATGCCACATAGGCACCATTTGACATATATTAATGCCATGTGGAAGCTTACATAGGAGCAAGGCTAGCATTTGTAAGAAGATTCTAGAAAAGTATGGACATTTCTTTTGGAAGGCCCTAGATCCCTATGGATTTGCTAGGAAAATCTTTGGAATCTTCTAGGTTTGGAGAGAGTTCTAGAGAAAATCCTTATCTTGTAAATATTAAGGACTTGTGTAACAATTAATATTTACATACTAGACCCTAGGAGACTAGTATATAAAGGGGGCCATTCATTTGTACTTCACCAAGCAAACAATTCAAGTTCTCTCTAATACAAAGCTTCCCTTAACAAATCTCTTGCGTTCTTTCTACCATTCTATTAGCGATCTTGAGTGTACAAAGGCTGACTTGGCATAGCAAGAACGTGAGTAAGTTATGCAAGATCGTGTGCGAGTTGTCAAGTGCCGCACGTGTACTTAGTTAACGACTAAAGATGTGACAATGTGTACCAGAGCAAAGGTTGTAACCAAGGGAATGACGAACGAGGGAGAAATTAACGCTGCGAACACCCAAGCCAACGTCATCCAGGATGCTGCTGGCAAGAGCGGCCATAACAAAAAGAGGAATGCCACCAACAAGATCCAGGAGGTGTCGCCCGAGATTATGCCAAACGAGGGGCTTCCATCCCAGGAACCATCTGCCTCTAAGGCGAGCGAGGACGAAGTAGAGGTCCTTCTCGAGGACGTCTCGCTCGATAAAGAGTGGGTGATAGAGATGAACGCGGGGATGGACGCCGTGGAGATCTTTGGCCAACGCTTGGGGAAGGTGGAAGGAACCCTTAACGTTCTTGAGGGGCACACACTTGAAGAGATTGAGAGTCTCCTAAATTACTTGGAGGGATGTATGCAGACCGAGATGGAACTAAGTCAAACAATCACCGCCTTAGAGTACAGATTCATGGAGGCTTTGAGTACTATCGATGCTATGAAGATAAAGATAGAGTCAATCAAGGAGCATGTCGATGCTGGTGTGACCGAGGCAGACAACAATGTTGTGGTGATGAGGTAGGCTAAGATCGAGGCTCCCAAACCCCCGATGTTCAAAGGTGTTTGTGATGCACCATAAGTGGAAAACTTCCTTTGGCACTTGGAGAACTACTTCAGGCACAGAAAAGTAAGGGATGACGAGGCCGTGATCAACACTGTCGCGTTGTACCTCTCAGAGACTTCCATGCTATGGTGGAGAAGGAAGATGGCCAACCTGGATAAATGTCTATGTACTATTATCACGTGGGATCAGTTCAAAGCCGAGTTCAAGTGACAGTGCTTTCCAAACAATGTGTTGTACGAGGCAAGGTGCAAGCTTAGGGAGTTGAAGCAAACAAGGAGCATACGTAACTATGTCAAGGAGTTCACTACCCTTATGCTTCAAATCCCCAACCTGACCAATGATGACTTGTTGTTCCACTTCATGGACGGGTTGCAAAATTGGGCTAAGCAGGAGTTGCAACACCGACAAGTCGCTGATATAGACCAAGCCATAGTGGAGGCCGAATCATTGATGGATTTCATGCATGACAAACACGACAAAGGCAATGACAAGGAGTCAAAGGTTAACAATGTCAAAGGTGGGGGAGACCATGGCAAAGTGAAGGAGATACAACAACAATACTCCAAGACTCAAGATTCCAAAATGTCAAGTGGTCGTCAGGGCTATGTCGAGAAGAAGGCACAGGACGAGAAGAAGGGATCCTACATATGCAGAGGGCCTCACGGCTTCAGGAATTATTCCGACCTCAAGAGCCTCAGTGCCATGGTCCGTGAACGGAAGGAGCAGCCGCAAAGAGAGAGTTCGGGAACCGCAAAGCTGGGTATGATCGGATTATGTGGTATTGTCACGAAGCAAGCTATCCAACCTACCGAGAATGGCAATCAGTACGTGGATCTTACCATCAATAACAAGCCCGCTCGTGCAATGGTGGATACTGGAGCAACTCATAATTTCGTGACTGAGGGTGTCGCAAAGAGACTAGAATTGAAGCTTGCTCCAACCAACTCTCGCGTCAAGACCATGAATGCCGAGGTACCAAATGCTCGTGGGGTAGCTAATGGAGTTGGTGTCATATTGGGAGCTTGGAAAGGTATGACAAACTTTACTATAACCGCTATAGATATCGACATTATACATGGGCAAGAGTTCTTTAGACATTGTTATACTTTGATCGACCCCTACCTCCAACATTTGTTGGTTATGGAGCGAGAAGGAGCTTGCATGGTACCTACAGTGACTATACCACACGGACAGATCCAAGCACAACTCTCAGCTATGCAGGTTGTCAAGGGGATCAAGAAGAGGGAGCCGACGTTCGTGGCAACCATTGCAAGTCTAGAGGAAGACAAGAGTTTTCAAGAGATACTTCCGCCTTGCTTAGAGAAGTTGCTTGAGGAAAACAAATATGTCACGCCCGAGGAGTTGCCTAAGAACTTGCCGCCTAGGCGAGAGGTGGATCACAAGAACGAGTTGGAGCCAGGGGCTAAGCCACCCACATTTTCCCCATATCCTATGGCACCGCCCGAGCTAGAGGAGCTTAGGAAACAATTGAAAGAACTGCTAGATGCTGGTCAAATTCGCCCATCAAAAGCACCTTTCGGTGCACCAGTATTGTTCCAGAAGAAGAAGGATGGATCATTGCGCTTGTATATAGACTACCGAGCACTTAATAAGGTCACAGTGAAAAACAAGTACCCGATCCCGCTCATTGCTGACTTGTTCGATAGACTTGGGCAAGCCAAGTACTTTACCAAGGTGGATCTTTGCAAAGGCTACTACCAGGTTCGCATTGTAGAAGGGGATGAGCCGAAGACAACATGTGTGACGAGATATGGAGCCTTTGAGTGGTTGGTGATGCCCTTCGACTTAACCAATGCACCGGCCACATTTTCCACCCTTATGAACAAAACTTTTCATCCCTACCTTGATCAGTTCGTGGTAGTCTACCTAGACGACATAGTCATCTACAACAACACCTTGGAGGAGCACATGGAGCACTTAAGGAAGGTTTTCCAAGTCTTGTGGGAGAACAAGCTATTCATCAAGAGGGAGAAATGTGAGTTTTCATAATCAAAGGTGCACTTCTTAGGCCATGTGTAGAAATGGCAAGCTAAAAATGGACGATGCTAAGGTACGTGCTATCCAGGAGTGGGAGACACCTATAAAGGTAACTGAGTTAAGATACTTCCTTGGCCTTGTTAACTACTATCACCGCTTCATCCGTGGCTACTTAGCAAAGGCCGCACTACTGACTAAGTTGCTAAAGAAGAACAAGCCATGGGTTTGGACGGAGCATTGTCAAAAGGCGTTTGAAGGCCTTAAGGCAGCTGTAACACAGGAGTTAGTCTTGGCGCTACCTGACTTTGCCAAGACATTTGAGGTGCACACAGATGCCTTAAACTTTGCCATTGGGGGTGTCCTGATGCATGATAAACATCCCATAGCATTTGAGAGCCGCAAGTTAAATGAGATGGAGCGGCGTTACACGATGCAAGAGAAGGAGATGACTGCCATTGTGCATTGCCTTCGTACATGGCGACATTATTTGCTCGAGTCGAGGTTCTTGGTCAAGACTAACAATGTGGCTACTAGCTACTTTCAGATGCAGAAGAAGCTCACACCAAAACAGGCTAGATGGCAGGATTTCTTGGCCAAGTTTGATTTTGTGCTGGAGTACAAGCCGGGCAAAGGTAACGTTGTAGCCGATGCCTTGAGCCGGAAAGCCGAGCTTGCTTCCATCACTTCAGCAAGTTGGGACATTTGTGAGGCTATAAAAGAAGGCACGCAACATGATCCAGCTGCAAAACAACTTATCGAGTTTGCCAACCAGGGCAAAACGAGATGTTTTTGGGTAGAAGACGACCTATTGCTTACCACGGGTCGGCGGGTCTACATGCCTAAGTTTGGAGACATTAGACGGCAGATCATAAGGGAGAGTCATGACACAATGTGGGCTGGTCATCCAGGCCAACGTCGCACTAGGGACTTGGTTGAGTCAGTCTACTATTGGCCACGCATGCGAGATGACATAGAATGTTATGTGCAGACTTGTCTTGTATGTCAGTAGGACAAGGTTGAGCAACAACAGCCTGGAGGACTTTTAGAGCCACTACCAGTTGCAGAGCGTCCATGGGAGAGCGTGACTATGGACTTTACCACTTGCCTACCGAAGTTTGGCGGTTATCGTACTATTATGGTGGTCGTGGATAGATTTTCCAAATATGCCACCTTCATGCCCGCCGCACCAGGTTGCACAGCCAAGGAAGCCGCCAAGCTATTCTTTAAGAACGTGGTGAAGTATTAGGGCTTACCAAGGCATATTAATAGTGATAGAGACCCCCGCTTCACTGGAAACTTTTGGAGAGAGTTGTTCGACATACTTGGCACGGAGCTGCACTTTTCCGCTAGTTTCCACCCACAAACGGATGGACAAACAGAACGGGTCAATGCCTTACTATAATTCTACTTGAGGAATTATGTAAGCGCGTATCAGAAAGATTGGGCAAGGCTCCTAGACATCGCCCAATTCTCTTATAACTTGCAGCAGAGTGAGTCAATGGGGCAGACACCATTTGAGCTAGGCACAATCCAACAGCCACAAACTCCACATTCATTACCAGCCGCGTTAGAGGGAAAGAGTTTGGGGCTTATCATATGGCCAAAGGATGGGAGGAGCAGCTTGACACAGCTAAATCCTGTTTGGATAAGGCAGCTAAGAAGATAAAAGTTTGCGGATAGTAAGTGGCGTCCCACGGACTATAGAGTTAGGGACATGGTCATGGTGAAGTTTAACCCAAGACTGGTCAAGGCACTACGGGGCATGCATCAGAATATGATTCGTAAGTATGAGGGCCATTTAAGATAGTCGCCAAGGTAGGCAAGATCTCATACACGCTTGACATGCAATCATATCTTATGATCTACCCTGTCTTCCATGCCAACATGCTTAAGCAATAACATTAAGATAAGGATGATCCTAGTAGGGGCCAATCAAGTCGAGCGCCTATTACTATCATCGCCTCGCATGATCAGGAGATTGAGGCTATCACGGATTACCAGGCTAGACGAAAACAAGGGCAGAAAGCCACTGCTATGTTCCTCGTCCATTGGAAGGGGAAATCACCGGAGGAGGCCATGTGGGACCGATATGAAGACTTATGGCAATTCAAAGATAAGATCCGAGAGTTCATGCAGTAGCGTTGCGCCGCGGTAATTGCAACATTAGGTGGGGGAGAGTGTGATGACACGCTATGTCATCATGCCACATAGGCGCCATTTGGAATATATTAATGCAATGTGGAAGCTTACAAGGAGGAAGGCTAGCATTTGTGAGAAGATTCTAGAGAAGTATGGACATTTCCTTTGGAAGGCCCTAGATCCCTATGGATTTGCTAGGGAAGTCCTTAGAATCTTCTAGGTTTGGAGAGAGTTCTAGAGAAAGCCCTTATCTTATAAATATTAAGAACTTGTGTAACAATTAATATTTACATACTAGCCCCTAGGAGACTAGTATATAAAAGGGGCCATTCATTTGTAATTTACCAAGCAAACAATTCAAGTTCTTCTAATTCAAATCTTCTCTTAACATTTCTCTTGTGTTCTTTCTACCATTATCTTAGTGATCTTTAGTGTAGTAAGGCTGACTTGGCGTAGCAAGAACGTGAATAAATTGTGCAAGATCGTGAGCGAGTTGTCAAGTGCCGCACGTATACTTAGTTACCGACTAATGACGTGACACTACGCTAGAGGTGGACTCAGGATTTGAAGGTGGTATGGGCACCACTACCTTTAATATAGTTATGCCAATTACCTTCTAAAAGTTGGGCGTGCAACTCTCTTAAACTTAAGGATTATGTTAAGTAATGACCAAAGTATAAACTTTGAAATGATTGCCTATCATTAATTTAGTACTAATATAACAAAAGTACGTCATCCATTCACACTCGACTTGATACTTGACTTCGATGTGCTTTTATATTCTGAAAATGATCAATCATAATATATTGCTTATGTTTACAAATACAAGATTCTCAATGTAACAAACTAAACAGTCATTTAAAATGCATCACTAGTATTGTCTCGCACTTCATTCTTGACATACTTTATGGATGAGAATACTATTTCCATAGGTAAAATAAATTTAATTGCACAAGCAATAGACCTACTATGCGGGGCTCCTTTATGCTTTCTTATGTTTTCGGTTTAGATTTTGGAAATTGATTATCATAATCGGTGTAACACAAATTTTAATGCAATTAGATTTATAAATGATAACGTGTCTACATATTTTGTTTTACCTTTTTCAGCTGAACATTCTCTAGGATCAGCAAAAGTAACATTATGAAATATAAAGAGAAAAAAAGTTGGAATATCTTATAAGTTGTCACAAGCAGAATATATTTGAATTAAATCACCAAAAGGAGAAGAAAGAAACTTGGTACATATTTAATGGTATAAATATATAAATGGAGGGCGAGAAAGTATTACCGTAGATGTTGAACCTGTTGGTGAAAGAAGCTTGATTTTATAATAGGACCAAGGGTTCAAATCTGGTGCCTAAAATATATTCTACGGAAAAGGGTCAAAACTGTTCCTAGACTATTGAAGTTGGTACAATAATGTCCTCCGTTCACCTATTTTGAAAAAATTGCCCTCACCGTTATCTTTTTGGCTCAAGAATGCCCTTACGACTAACGGTCATGTTAGATAAAAAAAATTTAATTAATTTCCACGTGTCATAACGGAAAAAATATCAAAACTACCCCTGGACTATTGGAGTCGGTACAATAATACCCTCCATCTCAAAAAATCTGTCCCCCACCCCTCCACCCTCCCCCCTCTAGCGTGTGTGCCTTCATATTTTTCTTGTTCTTCTCATCCTTTTTTTGACCTTGCACTGTATTTGAATAATCACTACAAATATCATTAAAGTTTTATTTTCAGACAACCAAAATTTTTTGTCACCAATACTTTACGTCATACAACATTCAAAGACGTTGTTAGGAAAAAAACAAACTTAATTAAATCCCATGTGCCATCGTCCCATTGGCCTAACTTAAGACTCACCTAAATTAAAATAAACTCACCCACATTCTAAGACCCTTTTCCTCCGTTTCTTTCTCCTCTTTCTTTTAAAAATTATTCCACCAACTAGAACTCTCGTACACCCATTTTATCCCTAAGAAAACAAAACTCTCTCGTATAGTTAATCACCTCCCTCTTCCTATTTCTTTGTATATTAAATGTACACATCAATACTCCTATTTTTTTTCATCACAGAAATATCGTTCATCATCAATTTTTCTTACTACACTTTACTGCTTCATACAATAAGCTCAATCAAGTGTTTATTACAGTCACATTAACCAATCAATCGTATTCTCTCATATTCTCAGGCATATGATCTCAAATAAATCTCTTGATTTAACCGTCTCTTTTTTAAAATTGGCGGTGTTGATATAACTTGAAGAGCATCCTCGTACAATGGTTTAATTTATGGACATGGTCGGATGTTTAGATGGTGAGCCAATGAAGAAAAAAAAGGTCGAGGTCCGATCATTACTATTGGCAGAAAAATAACTTATTAAACCATAAAATCTTACAATGAAGAATTAATTTCAAAGAGTACCTGATTTCACTCAGAAAATTGATTTAATAAAAAATATTAATTTAAACATTAAATTAAGGCCGAAAAATCTGAGATGAAGAGGGAGATCCGTGGGTGTTGAAGGGTGAAAATCTAAGACGGAGTAGGTTAATAAGTGGATATGGGGTGAGGTTTTAATTTAAGCCAATAGAAATTAACACATAATAAATAATAAATTTTTTTCTTAATCAAAATAGGGCTGTTAGTTTTTAGGGTATGAGTGGGCCAAAAAGTTGACGTTAGGGGCATGAATGGGCCAAATTTTTAACAACGAGGACAATTCTTATAAAATAGATGGACGGAGGTGTTTGCTCAAAAGTTATCACATATCTTATGAGTATAAAACAATATAAATAAATCATGGAAAAATCATAGCAAACCGTAATAATCCGTTGGACCAAATGAAGGAAACAAAAATTAATACTCAGGATTAGGGGGAGAAACATTAGAAACCTTTATTGATAATATTGGTTTGGTCTGCCTCTCCATGGAGAGGTTCAGAGCCTTACAATGGTGTTCCTCTTGCCCATAATTTTGGGTATCGTTGTCCCTTTTTTCTCTCTCCATAGTGGTCACGAAGAAGCCCCCCTTTTCTAGGGTTACCTCTCTTGGTATTTATAGCTGTGAGTTTCGTGAGCTGGCAATAAGTGGCCGTGACCACGTTGGGATCTCGCCTTTATGGTGGCGGATAGGCCATGGCCTTGTCGATCGAACCAGATGCGGGCTGAACATCGTCAATTCTGAATGGTCGTGCCACTAATTAATCATGAATTAACTTAAAACGGGATTAGCCTCGTTAATTATCGTGGGGTCGAATTCTGACCCATACAGATAGTCCCTCCGCTTATTGAGGTCGGGCCTTGGCCGAGCTCGATGAGTGGATTCCATTGGCTGTATTTCGAGAAACACGGATGGGGAGGTCGACTGTTGCTTCGGTCGAGGTCGAATTCTTTTTGGCGATAGTCCTTAGCCTTGTAGAGTATTAGTATCCTGTTATTGGGCTCTCAAGTCATCGTTCAATCGAGGTCGAACTCTCCTCCTGGGCGAAGGCACTTGACCTTTTAACTTACTTCGAATGAGGTCGAGCTGCATTGTGCTCTGATCCTTATGTTTGTTTTGGAAGCATACCCGTCGGCCGTGGCGGACGAGTCGTATGTTGTGCGGCCGAGGAGAATGGGGAAACGCTTGATACGTGCTCGGCGGTGGCCTTAGCCATTTACACGTTGGAGATGGCCGTAGCCTTTCATACATTGGAGAGCCTTTCATACATTAGAGATGGCCGTGGGGAATGAGTATGCGCCGGGTACGTATTTGGTCACGTCCAGAATTTTGAAGGCGTACGGCACATTCTTTCAGCGTTCGCAGGACGTAGCGATTATTCTGACGACGGTATGTTGGCGGATGGCTGAGAAGCCGCTTTGCGGAGCTTGTCATAATGACGCTTGCTTCGGCAGAACCGAACCGTTCTACGGTTGGTCGTGCAGTTAATGATGGCTATTGGGTTTCGCGAAAGCCATTTATGTTGCCTATAAAGGTGGGTTGAGGCATTCATTTCTCATATCTTCATTGTTCATCTGAGAGAGATTCTGAGGAAACTTTTTCATTCCGCTAATTCATCTTCTCCTTTCTTTCCTTTGATTGTGATAACCTTTGTCTTTAGTAGATCAACAATGGTGGGCAGTTCTTCCCACGATGCTCTTCCGATAGATTTTCCGATAGTTGAAGAGCCACCTCCGGCAATGGGAGGTGCAGAACAGATAGAGACTGGAGAAGTTCCGTCGGTTGACGAGGTGGTTCCTCGGCCCGGAGGTCTGGCGATTGATTTCACTGTCGACGGTGGAGAGGAACCGGTGGATGAAGCCCTGTTAATGGGGGATATTGGGATGTCCCGATTACGGGAACAGGGGGTCATTCCCACCCATGCAGACATCGTTCTCGCTAGAAGCGAGGAGAGGGTCCACACCGACCGCAGGGGATACTGCATTTTTTACGCCTATCCTTTCAGGTTGGGGTTCAAGATCCCGCTCCCAATGCTGGTGGTGGATTTCTGCCGTTATTACGGGGTGTGCCCGGGTCAGCTCACTCCTTCCCTCTACAAATTGTTGGCAACGTTCATCAAGTACGCGGAATTGGCCCGTAGGGAGGTCACGCTGCAGCATGTGCTGAGTCTCTACGCTCCCCAGAGAGTCCGTGGCACCATGATTCAGGCGTGCCCTCGTGGGTCGAG
>NW_017673610.1:76759-116759 GCF_001879085.1 Nicotiana attenuata
AACTGGGGTGGAGAAGCCCTCGCTGCGAATAAAAAAAGGAGAAAAGCAAAGAAATCACAATGGCCGTATGGTCAAAAGCGCAAGCAGTCCTGAATTCTACGAGTAGAAATACTTACGTTCTGGATTCCATCTTTCCGGGAACCCTTCAGGATTCGACACCAGGTGCTCCGTCCTGATGTAGAAATATTTACGCCAAAAGTGGCGGTTGGGCTTATCATCGGCTTTAACAACCAAGCCCCTTGTGCCACGACCTTTTAACTGCAGCATGGTACCCCTCAGGTAACCAGGGCTGAATAACTGTAAGAGGTGGTGGACCGAGACGCTGCACTCAGCCCTGGCCGCATAAGTGGTCATAATACGGCACACCTTCAAGGTGTAAGGAGTGAGCTGGGCCGGACACACATTATAAAAACGGCAAAGCTCCTCCATCAGAGGGTAGATTAGAAGATTGTAACCGATCAAGAACGGGTACTCATAGAATGTGCAATATCCAGGCCGGTGCATATTGACATAGTCCGTCCCGGCCAGAACCATTTCCACGTGGTCCGAAATATGGTGCGTCTCTCGCAGATCATCTAAATGGGATTTTAATAAAAACGCTGTGCTCCCAGGGAAGGTCTGGGCTTTTAGTTGGAAAATCCCTGTGGACATGCATCTCCTTCGGAAGGACGTTGTCTATGCTGAGAGGAACAAGGGCCTTCTCCGCCTTTTCCCCTTCACCACCGGAAGATGGCGGAACCCTAGACGGGGCATTATCTTTGGCCTTTTTACTACTCTGTCCACGTTTTGTCATGATTATACTGCGTAAGAAACGAAGCACTGACGATAGGAAGTGTAGTTTCAATAGAAGTGGGAGAGTCCCACACGAAATAACGGTTACGGGAAAGAAAGTCAAAGGAGTATATCAGAAAATGCTTTCCGAAGGCTTGAAAGTTGAATCGAATCGAACCTCTCTCCTACTTCTAGGGATAAGTTGCGCAGAAATCGAAGAGTCATGATTCAAAGCGTGCGCGGGAAACCAAAATGTCACATCATCCTCTAAACCGCCTCGGGGGCAAATATAATAATGATGCATACAGGCAATGACGTCATTCCAAAAAGGAAGCGACGCGTCAGTGGCTCAACAACGTCATATATTTCACCTCGTTCATATTGCCGCTCCGGGTCGAGGTCAAATTCTCCTAAGCCGAGGTTCACATTTCCGCCCATCGAAGACGCCCACCGAATGCGTCTCCAACAAGCGGAGGGACTAACTGTATAGGGTCAAATTTGACCCTCAGCATCTCTATGCCAGTGGGTACGCCCAGTGAGTGTACGCCGACTAACGTAGCGAGTATGACTCGGCCGTGGGAACAAAAGCAACGTCGTTTAGAACTCATTGTCTTCACTAGGGAGACGTTACCTGTCTTTGTAACTTTTTGATTCTTTCGAGGAGGGTCTCTTATTATATAAAGGAGACCCTCACATTGTAAAAGTATCATCGGATATAATACAACTCTCTCATTTTCTGGCTTTCTCTCTCTATCTCTACTTCAAACGAACATATCTTATTGAGTTCATATTATCATCTTTGCATCTCTAGAATTATTATATTTGATTACGATTTACCCCTTTTCCTACTTTTGATTGTTTTTTAGCTTACAAAGTATATCGTTAACTTTTGATCCAAACAAATACCTCACTACGATATTACTTCTACTCATTATTTATCTCCCAGACTACAATCTATGAATTACTCTCTCTAACTCTCTGTTGCTTCTCTCGATTTGGTGTACATAACTGAATGAGCAAGGCTCCTGTTTATAGCAGAACTTGCCAAACCTTAAACCAATTAGATTGCTTTATTTTAGTGCAATTTGATCTGCAAGTTGCTATTGTCGAGAACTAGTTTCGCCAACTTGCAAAAACCATCCAGAATATATTGGTTTTACATTGTTGTTGCCGCCCACAATTGCTACTTGTTTCCTCCCGTTATCTTATTTTTTAGATTTTTTTTCTTTTTATTTATTTGAAATAGGCCCTACAAATCTCCCCCTTAATGTTGATTTTTCTTCTTCATGCCAAGACTTGGTCTCAATCTGTGGAAATATTCAAACTTGAAGAACTTTGTAGAGATATCCACAAATTGATCATGAGACTTCAGATATTTGAGCTCGATTTCCTTCTTGGCAATGCATTCTCTAATGAAGTGATACCTTGTGTCTATATGCTTGTTTCGATCATAATACACCGGATTCCTCGTGAGTGCCTGTGCAGATTTATTGTCGTTACAAATCTCTGTAGTTTCAATTTATGGTAAATTGAGCTCCGTTAACAATCTTCTTAACCGAATAGCATGATACATATAGGATATTGCTGCTACATACTCAGATTCACAAATCAAGAGAGTAACAATTGATTGTTTCCTTGAACTCCATGAAATAACATAATCACCCAAGAAAAACATAAAACCGGTCGTGCTTCTTTTATTGGCAGTATCTCCCGCATAATCACTATCACAAAATCCAACAAGGCTGAAATCATCAGAAGAAGAATAAAATAGCCCAAAACCAATCGTATCTTTTAGGTAATGAAGAATTCTTCTTGCAACCTTCAAGTTAGTGGAGGCAGGAGCTTCCATGAAGTCACTTACTACTCCAACCGCAAAGAGTATATCTGGCACGGTACAAGTCAAGTACCTTCAGCTTCCTGCAAGCCTTTTGAAAAATGTGGGATCCAGTTTTTCTCGATCATTAAACTTTGATAATCTTATTACACTTTCCATTAGTGTATTCATCGAACATGTTGAACTTCTTCAAGATATTCATTGTATAGCTTTCTTGAATGATGAAAATGCCTTCCTCCATTTACTTCACTTCTAGGCCCAAGTAGTATGACATAATCCATAAGTCTATCATCTTGAATACACGGGACATATCTTTCTTAAAAGCTTCAAACAAACTTGGGTTATTACCCGTAAAAATAAGATCATTAATATAAAGATAAATAAGTAAGATATCTCCATTACTACGGACTTTAAGGTAAAGAATATAAATGGAGATAATGATTAAATTCATTGTCTAAATATAGTTGCCGATACGACTATTCCATGCTTGCGGGGCTTACTTCAGTCCATATGAGGCTTTCTTCAACATCAACACTTTATCTTCAAGGTTTTTGACCATGAAGCCTAATGGTTATTCAATAATAGAATTCTTCTTCAAGATATTCATTTAAGAAGGTTGACTTGATATCTAGTTGATGAATATTCCACTTTATTTGTGCCGCCAAAGAGATCAACAAAAGAATCAATAGGTGCAAAGACTTCTTTACAGTCAATGCTTTGCCTTTGCTTATAGCTTTTAGCCACAAGTCGTGCCTTGTATCTCTCCACATCTTCATCAACATTATTCTTTGTCTTGTATACCCATTTCACTCCAATTGCTCGATGATCCTTGGGAAGCGTTGTCAACTCCCAAGTGTTGTTCTTCTCTATTGACTTGATCTCCTCTTTCATGGCGTGTCTCCATTTTTTCTGTGTAATAGCTTCATCAATGTTTATAGGTTCACTATCAGCAAAGAGACAATATAAAAAAACAAATTTAGTAATTTCTTTGGTGCCATCAATGAGCTTTTGAATGCTCATCCTCCTTTGCGGTTGTTCATTTGAACTTTTATAACGACCCGACCGGTCGTTTTGAGTGTTGCAGTCCTGTTTCCCCATTCACTGCTCATTTGTTGCTATGTGACTTGCCGGGGTAGTTGATTTAGTTTCGGGGATGTTTCGGAATGAGATGAGACACTTAGTCTCAAGGTAGGAAGCTTAAGTTGACCGGATATTGACTTATGTGTAAACGACTCCAAAATGGAGTTTCAACAGTTTCGATATTATGGTGATTTTGGACTTAAGAGTGTGTCCGGATAGTGAATTGGATGTACGAAGTTGATTTAGGCTTGAATGGTGAAAGTTGGAAAATTAGAAATTTTACAAATTGAGAAGTTTGACTAAGAGTTGACTTTGTGGTTACCAAGATCAGATTCTACTTTCGGGAGTTGTTGTAGGTCCGTTGTGTCATTTTTGACTTGTGTGCTAGATTTGAGGTTAATCGAACTTGATTTGATAGGTTTCGGCATTGGTTGTAGAAGTTAGAATTTCCTAGTTTTTATTAGGCTTGAATTGAGGTGCGATTCGTGTTTTTGATACTATCTGATGTGAATTGAGGGCTCGACTAAGTTCACATCGTGTTTTAGGACTTGTTGGTATATTTAGTTGAGGCCCTGGGGGCCTCAGGTGGAGTTCAGATTGTTAACGGATCAAGATTGGAATTTAAAGATTACTGTAGTGCACCAGGTTTTGTGGAACGCAATTGCAGAGTTTTGATTACAAGTGCGAGCTCTCAAAAGCAGCACGGGAGAGAAAAAGTGTCCTGGATAAGGGGTGTGCAATGTTCGCAGATGCCAGGGTATTTCCGCACCTGTGTGGCCGCAGATGCAGCGTATAGGGCGCAGAACCGGAGTTCGATGGGGGACTGTGGAGCGCAGATGCGGACTCGCACCTGCGCATGTGTGATCACAAAAGCGGAGGCAGTGGCTTCATGGGAAATTGCAGAAGCAGAAGAATGCTCGCACTTGCCACACCGCAGATGCAGCTAAATAAGTCGCAGGTGCGAAAGCACTGGCAGAGTTTAAATTCGAAGGGTTCCGAGTTTTTATCATTTTTGGACATTTCAAGATCGGGCTAAGGCAATTATTGAGAGGTATTTTGAGGGATTTCTTAAGGTAATTCACTTGTGATCATTTTTAATAAATAATATTGTTTTCCCATTGAATTTTCCACCTAGTTTGTGTGTTTCTGAGGTGGAATTTTGGGAGTTTGAGGCTAGAGATTTGGAGAGTTTAATTTGGGGATTTGAGTGGCGATTCAGTGTCGGAATTTGGTAAATTTGGTGTGGTTGGACTCGTGGTTTAATGGTCTTCAGGATTTTGTAACTTCTATTGGATTTTGAGATGTGGGCCCGGGGGTTGACTGTTGAGTTGACTTTTTGACTTTCAATTAAGAACTTAGTATTTTCTTATGGAATTGATTCCTTTAGCTCGTGTTGATATTATCGAATTGTTTGTGGCTAGATTCGGGGCATTTGGAGGCCGATTTGCGAGACAAGGGCTTGTTGGAGTAGTGTTCTGCACAGTTTGATTTACGTAATGAAGTTTTTAGGGACAAGGTGAGAGTGGCATCAGTGGAAGCCAAGTTGCGGGAATCGAGGTTGTGATGGTTTGGGCATGTGAGAAGGAGAGACATAGATGCCCCGGTTAGGAGATGTGAGAGGTTGACCATGGCGGGCTTGAGGAAGGGCAGTGGTAGGCCAAAGAAGTATTGGGGAGAGGTGATTAGACAGCACATGTCGGCGCTTCACCTTACCGAGGACATGACTAGAGATAAGAAGGTGTGGAGGTTGAGGATTATGGTGATGGGTTGACAGGTAGTTTTGAGTTTCTCCTAGGTTACCACTAGTACTAGTAATATTCTTGTTGTTGGTTGAATGTTACTTCCTTTTAGTTTGTTATTATATCTGGTACTTAGCAAACAAGTCTAGTGTTTTATAAATTTCTACTGGAAATTGTTGCTCCCTGATTATTATTATTTGATGCAACTCTTTCTCCCTTTTACTGTAAATTGTTGCTCCGTGATTGTTACTATCAGATGCTACTCTTTCTCCTCTTTTTCCTTATCGTATTTTGTCTCCCTTATCTGTTTTTCTCGCCCTCTTTCTTCTTCTTCTTCTTCCTTTCCACCTTCTCTTGAGCCGAGGGTTTATCAGAAATAGCCTCTCTACCTCCCCAGGTAGGGGTAAGGTCTGGGTACAAATTACCCTCCCCAGACCCCACTTGTGGGATAATACTAGGTATGTTGTTGTTGTTGGTTGTTGTTGTTGTTCGAAACTTGGTTCCGAAGGTATGAAACCCCGAATTACGTGTTATGTAATTGATGTTGAGGTGACGCACATGCTAGGTGACGGGCGTGTGGGCGTGCACCATAGTAATTGGGATTTAGTCGATTCCATGGAACTGCGTAGCCATATTATCAGAACATTCTTACTGTACTCTGTGTGTTAGAGCACTTGAGCTGTGATTCATGCAAGAAATCATGTTTAGGCTATATGATGGTACTATTGGGCCCGCAGTAGTCGTTCTTTACTGTTGAGTTAATTGTTTAATTGCAGTTACGTACTCAGTCGCATTCATCATCTCAGATCATTTATCAGTTTCTGTTATCGTGTATTGTCACATATCGTATCGTTGATTAGGGATGCTTAGAATGAGTGTTGTGAGCCCGAGAGACTGGAGAGTTTGATGGCCGAGTGAGGGTGTGCCACGACCCAAACTGATGGGGCGCGACGAGCGCTCGAGTTCTACCTCTCGAACACCCCTAAGCATACGTCTAAGATATGAACATGAAATAAGTGTAGGTCATGCATAACGTCTGGCAATAAACTGCTGATTCATGTGAATAACATACGCGGAAAAACCTGCTATATATATATATATATATATATATATATATATATATATATATATATATATATACGAAATAAGATAGGGCGAGCCAACAAGGACACATACTATCTAACTACACCTGACTGTCTACAGGCCTCTAACATATTGTACACTGTATAAAGAATGGGACTGGGCCCCGCCATACCCATATGTATACAAAAGTATCGTACCAAAACTCAATAGTAGCTCTCGATCAAATGGAGCACACCAACTCTCGCTGAGCAAGGATCCTAAGAATGGGAATCGTCAGCCTGTCTACATGTACCTTCGGGCGTGAAACGCAGGCCCCCAGGCAATAAGGGCATCAGAACGAATAATGTACCGAGTATGTAAGGCATAAAAATCAGTATATAAAAGACATGGAAGAAACATGGAGTAAAGGACTCATCCTGTAAGTCTGAATAGCTATGTGAAAAATTTATTATGTCATGCATATGCGTATAAATGTCATGTCATGCATATGTATACGAGTAGATAACATCATCAAGCCTCTGAGAGCATCCCATCATATTATCTCAGCTTCTATGGGCGAAATCATAAATGTATACTAGCTGATCAGGTGGCGGTGCGTATATAACGCCATAACCTTTCCCCATACCCTATTTACATATACTATACGCGTATATAACGCCATCTGGTCAATATACATGTATAAATGGATGCAATGCATAATGAAGTAAGTCAATAAGATCTCTCGGAATGTCAAGAGACCCATGAACAGACGATGTGATAGTAGGACATATGTGGAATTCAGAACATAGGCAACCCTAGTACTTCTAAGAATAGAATCAATTATGAAAGTTGTATGCTTACTCGTTTCGTCGTATCATATGGATCATGCCAAAAGGCAAGAAGGGATAGCCTTAACATACCTCAAGTCGTCAAGGAAACTCCACAACAAGCTTATGATAACTAGCACGCCAACCCTATAACAAAGAAATACATGTACGACTCATATGGCGCTAGTATATTACGTATCTCAAACGATAACTCGATTCTAAAATAAAACAGGCAGCACTTCCCCTGATTTTACTGCTCCCTCAATCCTACTATAGGCGATATACAAACACAATACAATCAGAAACTCAAAACCAAGCTAATTACAATTTGGGACCTTCAATATAACAAAAACCCCAAATATACCATAACGCACCCAATCAACAAGTTATCAATTAGCCTGGAACTGCAACGACGAGCGACCAACCTACTACCCTACCACATGTGGCGTTTCTCCACACCTTTTTATCCTTCCAAGCTCCATAAATCAGCAGCAAAATAGGCCAACACAAATGGACTACAAAACAGTCCACCTAAAGTGGAAAAAGATCGAACTCACGGCTTCCAATCACCGTCCCGTGAGTTCTAACTATTAGGAAACCAATTTATCAACCTTTATTTATATTTAAACACTTAATTACAGAAATTAGATGTTTTGTAACTATGAAGTACCTTGAAAAACTCGAACTACAAAGAAAAAAGAGAGGCGGTATAATGATACGTCGTAAGGATCGTTTTGATGTTATCGCTTCTCGATTTCGTACCCGGGATGTTAGTATTCTTTGAAACCCTTTGGAGAGCTTAAGGATAGGATTTTATGGTGTTCTCTGGTTGGGATCTATGTATAAGTGAAGAGAGAGACGAGCTAAAACCTATATATAAACTTTTAAAAAGTCAAAGAGGTGCTAGCTGGCACCCTCGCATTGGCCCATCTTCCAACGCTTATATCTTTTTATCGAGATATCGTATGAACAAATGGTTAAGTGCATTGGAAAATAAATTCCAAGACCTTAAATTTGGTATATAGTATGTCCCAAAAAGACCTCATATAGCATACGGAATTTATTTCTCAAAAAGCTCTGTTTACAAGGCAAATCCTTAGTCTGTTTTTCCGCAACTTAATACCCAACAATACAAAGACACACAGGGCCACAATCATTAATGACACCAATGGCCCTACGCGACCAATGACCATAACTAACTTAAGAATCAAGTACCATATACGTACCTAAAGGCTGTGATGTCTCAGTCCTTTCCTCCTCTGGAAGTGGAAACAAGTGAGGATACCTAGACTTCATGTCTTCTTCAGCTTCCAAAGTTATCTCCTCCACATTATTGTTCCTCCAAAGTACTTTAACCGAAGATACGTCTTTAGTTCTCAATCTTTGAACTTGTCTATCTAGTATAGCAATATGAGCTTCCTCATATGATAGCTACTTTGTGACCTGAACATCGTCAACTAGAATGACTCTAGAAGGATCTCTGATACACTTACAGAGCATAGACACATGAAAAAATGGATGTACAGACTCCAAGTTGAAAGGCAAGTCTAACTCATATGCTACCTGGCCTACTCTGCGTATGATCTTATAAGGTCCACCGTACCGAGGGCTAAGCTTTCCTTTCTTACCGAATCTCATAACGCCTTTCATCGGTGATACCTTTAGGAATACCCAGTCATCTACCCAAAACTCCAAGTCTCGTCACCGATTATCTGCATAGGACTTCTGACGACTCTAAGCTGCTAATAGCCTTTCTCGTATAAGCTTAATCTTCTCAACTTCCTATTGTACCAAATCTGGTCCTACTAATTTAGTTTCCCCAACCTCGAACCATCCGATAGGTGACCTACACTTTCGTCCGCAAAAAGCTTCGTATGGAGCCATCTGAATGCTGGAATGATAGCTATTATTGTATGCGACCTCAATAAGTGGAAGATGATCATCCCAGCTACCCCTGAAGTCTATCACACAAGCCCGTAGCATATCCTCCAGTGTCTGAATAGTACGCTCAGCCTGACTATCTGTCTGGGGATGAAATGCTGTAGTAAGACTTAATTGAGTCCCCAATCCTTTTTGGAAGGACCTCCAGAAATTAGTTGTAAGCTGAGCACCTCTATCTGAGATAATAGATATAGGGAGACCATGAAGTCGTACCATCTCCTTAATGTAAAGCCTTGCATAATCCTCTGTTGAATACGTAGTCTTGACATGTAGAAAATGGGCTGATTTTGTAAGTCTATCAACAATCACCCATATAGAATCGAACTTACGCTGGGTACGAGGTAAGCCTATTGTGAAATCCATATTGATTACTTTCCATTTCCATGTCGGAATCTCTATAGCCTGCAATAATCCACCAGGTTTCTGATGTTCAATCTTAACCTGCTGACAATTAGGGCACTGAGCAAAAAACTCTGCTATATCCTTCTTCATTTCATCCCACCAGTATACTTCCCTAATATTATGATACATTTTCATCGCTCCTGGATAAACAGAATAACGAGAATAATGAGTTTCCCCCATGACCTGCCGGCGCAGCCCTACCACATTAGGAACACATAATCGACCTCGATATTTGAGGACTCCGTCTCCTGTAATCTCAAATGGTGTCTTCTCCTTTTGAGGGTTTGTATCTCTATAATGAGCTAGCACAGGATCCTCATACTAGTGTTCCTTCACTTCAGTTACTAAAGAGGATGTTGTCGTGTCCTTAATAGTAACTCTGGTATCACCTGAATCTAGTAATTGAACTCCAAGATTAGCTAGCTGATGAATCTCACAGGCTATCTCACTCTTCTCTTGCTATAAATATGATAGGCTACCCATAGATCTACGGTTGAGGGCATCGACTACTACATTCGCCTTCCCTAGATGGTATAAAATATCAACATCATAGTCTTTTAGTAGCTCCAACCATCGCCTCTGACGTAAATTCAATTCCTTTTACTTGAAGACATACTAAAGGCTCTTATGTCTGTATAGATATCAATATGGATGCCATACAAATAGTGCCTCCACATCTTTAGTGCATGAATCACCGCGGCTAACTCTAAATCATGGATCGGGTAATTCTCTCATGCTTTCTTAGTTGTCTAGAAGAATAAGCTCCAACCGTACCATGCTACATCAGTACACAAGCCAATCCAATGCCCAAAGCGTCACAATAGATAGCATAACCATCGGTACCCTCTGGGAGTGTCAGAAGCGGTGCTGAAGTCAATCTGTCCTTTAATGCCTGGAAACTCCACTCACAAGCATCAGTCCACTGAAACTTATTGCCTTCTGAGTCAACTTTGTCAATGGTGCTGAAAGAGAAGAAAAGCCCTCTACAAATCTCCTATAATAACCTGCCAAACACAAGAAGCTACGAACCTCCGTCGGTGTCGTAGGTCTAGGCCAAGTCTTCACTGCCTCAAACTTCTGTATATCAACACGGATACCCTCATCTGGAATAATATGTCCAAGGAAAGCTACAGAATTCAACCAGAATTCACATTTAGAGAATTTTGCGTACAACTTCCTTTCTTGTAGAACTCTAAGCACAATACACAAATGATATGCATGCTCAGCCTCTAAACAAGAATAAACCAAAATATCATCTATAAATACAATCACCAACATATCTAGAAACGGTCTGAACACACGATTCATCAAGTCCATGAATATTGCCGGGGCATTGGTCAAACGGAACGACATAACACGAAACTCAAAGTGCCCGTATCTGGTCCTGAATGTTGTCTTTGGAATATCTTTCTCTCTAACCCTTACCTGATGGTACCCCGACCTCAAGTCTATCTTCGAGAAACACATGGCAACCTGCAACTGATCAAATAAATCATCAATTCTCGGAAGCGGGTACTTATTCTTGATCGTCACCTTATTCAACTGTCTGTAATCAATACACATCCGCAAGGAACCATCTTTCTTTCTAACAAATAACACAGGTCCTCCCCACGGTGATGTACTGGGTTTGATAAAGCCTTTTTCAAGCAAATCCCTCAGTTGTTCTTTCAACTCTCTCAGCTCTTTAGGTGCCATTCTATAAGGAGGAATAGATATCAGCTGAGTATCTGGTAATGTGTCAATAGCAAACTCAATCTCGCGCTCTGGAGGAAGGCCTGGAAGCTCATCGAGAAAAACATCGAGAAACTCGCTAACCACCGGGATAGACTGAAGGGTCGGTGACTCTGCTTTCACATCCTCTACCCGAACTAAGTGATAAATATTGCCCTTTCTGATCATCTTCCTTACCTTGAGATAGGAAATAAACCTACCTCTCGGCGATGCAACATTACATTTCCACTCTAGAACTGGCTCCCCTGGAAACTAGAACCTAACCATCTTTGATCTACAATCAACGCTAGCATAACAAGAAGCCAACCAATCCATTCCCATTATAACATCAATTTCTACCATATCTAGCTCAATCAGGTCTGCTACTGTGGAACGACTAAGAACTACTACTATACAATCTCTATATACCCGTCTAGCTATCACTGGATCCCCAACAGGTGTAAACACCTCAAAAGGTTTAACCAAATTAGGTTCTATCCTAAACTTGCTAGCAACCAACACACATAATAGGGTAGAACCTAGATCAATCAATGCATATACACCATATGAGGAGATTGATAATATACTTGTAACCACATCAGGTGACGACTCCTGATCTTGTTGACCCGCTAATGCATAAATGCGATTCTAAGGACTGCTCGAGCTAGATGCTCCACTTCTGCCTCTACCACGACCGGCTGGTGCCTGTGAACCTTGCCCAGGGGGGGCATACTGATGATGACGAACCAGCTACAGATCCCGTTGGCTGAACTATTTTTGCACTACCTCTCGTCGGACAATATCTCATAACGTGGCATGGATAACCACAAGTATAACAAACACCTAACTCAATAAGGCACTGCCCAGTATGCTGCTTACCACACTGAGCACATCGTGCCAAGGGTGGCCTCATCTGACTTGACTCACCCCTATAATGAGAACTAGAGGCCCTGGAACTCTGACTGGGCCTTGGATATGTGGAACGATCAAATCTCCTACTGGTAAACTGAGGGGGTGCACTAGCCGAAGGCTGGGCTAGATACCGCGGGTACTGTTATCTCTGACCACCGAAACTCACCAGAAGGACCTAAATATCTCGCTTTCTTACTCTGGCCCATATCATGCTCACGATCAGCCCGCTGTTTCTTCTTATGCCCTACTACAGCCTGAGCGTATTCCTAAATACGAGAAATATCAATGCCTGGATGAAGTGAGACCGACATACAATTATTAAGCAGGTGAGGCTCCAACCCCATCACGACCGGTGAACCCGATCCTCCATCTTAGCTACAATAGTTGGAGCATACCTAGCCAAAGAATCAAACTGAAGGTTGTACTTCCGAACACTCATATTACCCTACTGAAGGGTCAAGAACCTATCAACTCTGGCCCGTCTAAGCTTTAGTGGCAAATAATGATGAAGAAAAGCCTTTGTAAACTCATGCCATACTGCTGGATGGGCATCCTCACCTCTGGACAATTCCCAAGACTTGTACCAATTAACTGCAATATCCAGAAGTCTATAGGAAGCTAGCTCAACTGACTCAGTCACAGTGGCCTTCATTACCCTCAAATTCCTCTTCATCCTATCGATAAATACCTAAGGGTCCTTATTTGGATCTACTCCAGTGAATATCGAAGGGTCCAAATTAATGAAATCATGAACCCTCGCACTGATGGCCCTATCTGCATGACCAATACCTACCTCTTGACACCAAGCCTGTGCAGCAACTAATTGAGTCAATAGCTGAATAACATCTCTCATCTCCCGACCGGTGCATCTGGCTGAGGAGCTGGGGGTACTGGAGCGAGTGCTGGAGCTGGTGCCCCTCGGATCTGTGAAGTCTGAGATGGAGTCTCACTATGCGACCCTCCCCGAGCCCTTGTAACTCGTGGCGCTCGACTTGTAGTCTCATTGGCCACGGGCTTGCCCTTCTAGGAAGCTGTAGCCTTCTTGGGCATCGCTGAAGACATAACATATCGTTAGGAAAATGAATCCTCACATCGCACGGTCTAAGATAAGATGGGGGGATAGCATCTTATATGTCCTGCAGCCTCCTATTTATAAGTGTGGTGCACAACACACTCATAAACAAGACTCTACTAGACACGGTCTGTAGACAACCTTAGAATGGAACTGCTCTGATACCACTTTTGTCACGTCCCAAACTGAAGGGGCGTGACGAGTGCCCGAGTCCTACCAATCGAACACCTCTAAGAATACGTCTAAGATATAAACATGAAATGAGTGTAGGTCGTGCATAACATCTAGCAATAAACTACTAATTCACGTGAATAATATACGCGAAAAAACCTGCCCAAAAGACATATATACATATATATATACGGAATACGGTAGGGCGAGCCAGCAAGGACACATACTATCTAACTACACATGACTGTATACAGACCTCTAATAGAGTGTACACTATATAAAGGACAGGACTGGGCCCCGTCATACCCATATGTATACAAAAGTATCGTACCAAAACTCAATAGTAGCTCCGGATCAAATGGAGCACACCAACTCTCGCTGAGCAAGGATCCTAAGAAGGGGAACCGTCAACCTGTCTACCTGTACCTTTGGGAGTGAAATGCAGGCCTCCAGGCAATAGGGGCATCAGTACGAATAATGTACCGAGTATGTAAGGCATAAAAATTAGTATATAAAAGACATAAAAGAAACATGGAGTAAAGGACTCAACCTGTAAGTCTGAATAGCTCAGGGAATCATGAAACATTTATAATGTCATGCATATGCATATAAATGTCATGTCATACATAGGTATATGCGTAGATAACATCATCAAGCCTTTGAGGGCATCCCATCATATTATCTCAGCCACTGTGGGCGAAATCATAAACGTATACCAGCTGATCAGGTGGTGGTGCATATATAACGCCATAACCTTTCCCCATACCCCATATACATATACTATACGCGTATATAACACCATCTGGTCATGGGTCAATATACATGTATAAATGGATGTAATGCATAATGAAGTAAGTCAATAAGATCTTGGAATGTCATGAGAACCATGAACAAACGATGTGATAGTAGGACATATGGGGAATCCAGAACATAGGCAACCCTAGAACTTCTAAGAATAGAATCATTTATGAAAGTTGTGTGCTTACTCGTTTCGTTGTGTCATATGGATCATGCCAAAAGGAAAGAAGGGATAGCCTTAACATACCTCAAGTCGTCAAGGCAATTCCACTACAAGCTTATGATAACTAGCGTGCCAACCTTATAATAAAGAAATACGTTTACGACTTAGATGACACTAGTATATTACGAATCTCAAACGATAACTCGATTATAAAATAAAACGGACAGCATTTCCCCTGATTTTACTGGTCCCTCAAGCCTACTATAGGCGAGATACAAACACATTACAATCAGCAACTCAAAACCAACCTAATTACAATTTGGGACCTTCAAAACAACAAAAACCCCAAATATACCATAACACACCCAATCAACAAGTTATCAATTAGCCTGAAACTACAACGACGAGAAACCAACCTACTACCCTACCACATGTGGCGTTTCTCTATACCTTTTTATCCTTCCAAACTCCATAAATCAGCAGCAAAATAGGCCAACACAAATGGACTACAAAAAAGTCCACCTAAAGTGGAAAAAGATCGAACTCACGGCTTCCAATCACCGTCCCGTGAGTTCTAACTTGTAGGAAATCAATTTATCAACCTTCCTTGATATTTAAACACTTAATTACAGAAATTAGACATTTCATAACTATGAAGTACCTTTCAAAAGTTGAAGTACAAAGAAAAAAGAGAGGCGGTATAACGATACTTACGTTGGGGATCGTTTTGATATTATCGCTTCTTGATTTTGTACCCGGGATGTTAGTATTCTTTAAAACCCTTTGAATAGTTTAAGGATAGGTATTTATGGTGTTCTCTGGTCGGTCTCTATGTAATAGTGAAGAGAGAGACGAGCTAAAACCTATAAAAAACTTTTGAAAAGTCAAAGAGGTGCTAGCTTGGCACCTTCGCATTGGCCCATCTTCTGACGCTTATATCATTTTAGCCGGATGTCGTATTAATGAACGGTAAAGTGAGTTGTAAACTAAATTCCAAGACCTTGAATTTAGTATGTAATATTCCCCAGAAAGACCTCGTATAGCACACGAAATATATTTCTCAAAAAGCTCCGTTACAAGGCAAACCCTTAGTCGGTTTTTCCGTAACTTAAAACCGATTTTTCTCAAATTTTATATTTTCTACCCAAACATCATATGTAGTCATATTATGACATTAAAATCATTTAAATCATGATTAACAAGTCTCATATTCATTATATACGTCACCTTTGAACGCATAGGGTGTAACAGGCCGAGGGCCTGTCGTGAGTGATACTTATGGGATCGGGCTGCACGCTATAGTAGGTTTTATTGACTCATGCCAGGATTTGGCTTATTATAGCACTTGGGCTGGATCTGACCTTCCAGAGTCTGCACACCCACAGTGAGCGCAATTGTTATTGATTTCTTATTTCAATTGAACTTGACATATCGTATATGTTTGAGTTATAACTTTTAATCCTGAAAGCATGCCTACATTCTATATTGTAATTCTATACTTGAACTGTACGTGTGAAGCTCATCACTACTTTCAGCTCAATTGTTAGACTTGTTACTGATTGATTTGGTTGTACTCACGCTACACCCTGCACTTCGTGAGCAGATCCAGGTGTTTCCAGACATGGTGGTTGCCGATTCTCAGAGTTTACCATCATTTGGAGATTATTGAGGTAGTTGCTCTAGCGTCTGCAGACCTTGACTCTCCTTCCATATCCTTCAATTTTACTTATTTAGTTTCAGTTTCTTAGATAGTGTTTCAGACTTGTATTACATAGATTTTACTCAGTGACACCTTTGTTTGGGAAACTTATGTATCAAGTTGTGGCAGTTTTATCCGGTTTTTATGAGATCTTTTATTTATTTAAAGCCTATTTTAGTATTTTTAAATTTGAAAGTGTTGGAAGTGTCTGAGTTGTCAGCTTGCCTAGTAACATGATAGGCGCCATCACAATTGCTTGAGTTTTGGATCATGATAAGTTGGTATCAGAGCCTAGGTTACATAGGTCTCACGAGTCACAAGCTGGTTTAGTAGAGTCTTGCGGATTGGTACGGAGACGTCTGTACTTATCTTCGAGAGGCTGCCGAACCCTTAGGAAAACTTCACTTTCTTTTATTTTGTCGTGTAGATTTGTTAATTCCGGGAACTAAACTTCTGTTATTCTATTCTCTCATAGATGGTGAGGACACATGCTACCAGACCGGACAGATAGCCACCAGTACCACCAGCTATGGCCTTGAGAGGGTGGGGTCCTGATAGGGGTCGTAGTAGCGCCCGAGGTGCAGGTTGTACATCAGCTAGAGCAGTACTTGTATATTCATCAGTTGCTCCAGCTCAGGGGTAGGTTCCAGATACGTTTGAGCCAGTGGGGCCAGCTCAAGCACCAGCTGTGCCCATTGTGATTTAGGACCTTCAAGAGGCTTTGGATCTGATATTGAGTGTGTGCACTAGCCTTGCTTAGGCAGTTTCTGTTCAATCCGCGCCAGCCACTTCTCAAGCAAGGGAAGGTACTTAGACTCCCGCTGCCCGTAGTCTAGAGCAGGTGATGCAGGGCTTTCAAACACCGGCGGTACCACCAGCCCAGCCGGTTGTAGTTGCTCAAGCCCGGTGGGTCCTGTTATGTGTGATGATTAGCAGAAGAGACTAGAGAGATTTGTGAGACTCCAGCCTCTATCATTCGGTGGGGCTGAGTCAGAGGATGCTTAGGACTTCTTAGATAGGTGTCAGTAGATTCTTTGCACGACGGGTATTCTAGAGACTAGTAAGGTCTCATTCACTACTTTTTAGTTTATGGGGCTGCCTTCAGATGGTGGGAGGCCTATGAGAGGCGCAGGCCAGTCGGTGAAGCACCACTTACATGGCATGAGTACTCCGTTCTCTTCTTGGAGAAGTTTATGCCACAGACCCGCAGGGAGGAGCTGCGTAGGCAGTTCGAGCAACTACGTCAGGAGGGCATATCTGTGACCCGGTATGAGATGAGATTTTCAGAGTTGGCTTGTCATGCAGTTTGGTTGGTTCCCACTATCAGTTACATTTTATTGTGAATCGGGAGAGTATATCAGGTGCTATGTTCGACGAGGTGGTTGATAATGCTCCGCAGCTAGAGATGGTTCGTAGTCAGGAGCGTGAGGAGAGGGAGGCTAAGAGGCCTCGTAGTTTGGGTGGTTTCAGAGGTGTTCCTTCTAGGGTACAGTCCGACCACACAAGGGTCGTCCTTATAGGCCCGCTCAGATGGCTCGTCTAGTTCATCATGGTGCATCATCTAGCCATGGTTCGTACACTGGTGGACTGGGTCAGTCATCTCTTGGTGCTCTCCCAGCTTAGAGTTCATCTCGTGCACCTTTAGTTCAGGGTTCATATGCACCAGGTTCCTCTGGTACGTATGCTGGTACTCGAGGTCTGCCTCAGTATTTGCCACCATTTTCTGAGAGGGGATGGTTTTAGTGTGGAGAGTTGGGTCATGTGAAGAAGTTTTGTCCCTGCCTTACGGGAGGTCCAATTTAGTAGAGAAGTCAGACCACGACTTGGACACCAGTTACTTCACCACCCGCCCAGCTAGCTCGGGGTGGGGCCTAGGCAGCTAGAGGTCGCCCTAGAGGGGGAGGTTGATCAAGTGGTGGTCAGTCCCGATTCTATGGTATTCCTACTAGGCCTAATATCGTTGCTTCAGACACAAGGGTCACATGTATTGTCTCAGTATGCCACAGGGATGCTTCTATATTATTTGACCCTGGTTCCACTTATTCGTATGTAGCATCATATTTTACTCGTTATCTGGATATGCCTTGTTAGTCCTTAGTTTCATCTGTTCACATATCTACGCCAGTGGGCGATACTATTATTGTGGACCGTGTATATCGGTCGTGTGTAGTGACTATTGGGGGATTTGAGACTAGAGTTGATCTCTTATTGCTTAGTATGGTTGATTTTGACGTGATCTTGGCTATGGATTGGTTGTCTCCATGTCATGCTATTTTGGATTGTCACGCTAAGAACGTGATGTTGGCGATGTCGGGGTTGCCAAGGATCGAGTGAAAAGGTTCTCTAGATTATGTTCCCAGTAGAGTGATTTCATATCTGAAGGCCCAACAGATGGTTGGGAAGGGTTGTTTGTCTTATTTGGCCTTTGTGAGGGAAGTTAGTGTTGATACTCCTACTATTGATTCTATTTCGGTGGTGCGAGATTTTTCATGTTTACGATCTTAGTGGGTCATCCCTGCCTTATTTGATTGCCCGTATAATTATGGATTTTTACTGATTACTTTACATGTTATTGATTGAGATTCTTTCCTTAATTGGACCCCCGTTATTTCCATTTGGTCAATTACCCCTAATTAATGTGTCTATTCTGAACTCATTTATGCGATTGAATTATGTGATTTCCTTAATTGATTGAATGGTGATTCCTTTTACCTTATTTGCTCTGCTCTTAAACTTCTATGTATACACCCTTATTTATACCTCTCAAGACAGGAACTAAGTTCAGAATACACACACACACACTCAAACTCTCTCTTTTTTCTTTGCTACTTGTGCTAATTATTTGTCTAGCCGGCTGAAAGCCAAGGCTAGACAGTGGAACTATACTTGCTTTACATTCTGCACTTAGCTTCTTTAACTGGTATGTCCCTAGTTCAATTCTGAAACTCAGACTCTATGTGTTCCATTCCTGCACTAGTTTAATTGGCTATGTTTTCAATTTGTCTTCCTGTTTACTGCTTTATTCAGCATGTCTAAATTCTGTTCTCTCTTGTTCAAGTGCGTAATCAGCATGTCTAAGTCTCACTCGTTTGTTTAATACTTGGCCAGCATGTTTATTAGTCTTTGCTTACTCCCTTCAAATTGGTGTGATCATGTTAGCAACTTAGCCTCCTAATGAACCTGATTGACCCTAATTGTATGGCTAATCATGTCCAATGCACCCCTATTTTCAACATGATTTTTTTGCATTCCTGCTCTATGTTTTAACTGCCTATTATCATGGCTAACTTGTTAAGTCTCTGAATCAGTAGACTCCTAAGTGTTCTGTGCATTTGTTGTCTATATGCCTCCCCTTTCATGTATCCCTGATATGAACTCTATATGTTCCCAACCCCCTTCACCCCTGTGTGTAAACTGTCTGTTAAATGGTTGTGATTCTACACATTCTAAGTCTGTGTGATTGTATCCTTGCTCTTCTCCGAACTGATTTCAAATTGTTTTCCTCTCTTAGTATTTTCTTAAACTGTTTCTGCTCCTGAAAATCTTTCCACTCCTAAAAATTATCTCTATACTATTTTTACTAAGTCTTTCAAAACTATGTCAAGCACTCTCACTCTACTCTTAGACTATTAAGTTTTGCCCCTCTAGTGTGCGTACTGCCTAGGAATCCATGAGATTCCTATGAACTCTCGCATACTAGGGCTGGCCCTTCCACACTGCACATAACCAGTTCTCTATTTTAATAAAGGTTTTGGTGTGAGCACTGCCCAGGATCCCTGAGGTCCTTAGGGAACTTTGACACACCAGGACATACTATTGGCTATGAGATTCTTTGCATCTAAGACTGTTCTGAAGGCCTAGCACTCCCAGGTTTATTTTGGGCCTGATTCAGGCTCCCTATAGCATAATTTACATTTATGTAATTCATTCACTATTGTTCTATAATAATAATTTCTTGTAAACAGATATTGGGGTAATTAGTAAAAAGGGGAGAGTTCCTATATGGTTTTTGTGGGGAAACCGGGTAGAAATCCCGCTTTAGGTTTATATTATGATGATTTGCTATAGAAATCATGCTTTAGGATTATCTTGTGCTTATCTGCAATAGGAATCATGCTTTAGGTATATATATGCTATGTTACTTGCATCAGAAACATATCATAGGTCCGTGTTATTTGCATTAGAAATCTTGCCTTAGGATAATCACGTTTACTGCCTTTGCATATTAGAAAACATGTTATAGTTCATCACTTCATTTCTGATTCTGCATAAGTTGTCATCACTTGGAAATCCTGTCATTAAGCTACCGCTATAATCACGCTTAATAAAATGACCATCTCTCTTTGTGCATCAGAAATCCTACTTTAGGACTGCATTTGCATCTGCTTTGAATCATGTCTATCAAGAGGTTGAAAAACAGCCCAACACATAGACATCATGTTCTAGTATAAATGCGTTTGAAATCAACTCTTGTAACAATCAGCACCTAGACCAGCATGTCTATAGGATTTAATGAAACTCAAGTTGTTTTAACTAATCCCCAGAATTACGATTGCGTGTTTATTGGGTATTATAGCTCCACGGCTAGGCAAGCCTTAGGTAATTAAATGGTCTTATAAAGCTGTGAAATCATACTCTGTTTACGTGTGAAACTGCCTAGGTTCAACAGGTTTTAAAATCAGTAGGCAAACTGATTAGGTTTATATCACCTCGCTTTAAAACATTGCTGCATATTCTATGTTTGTGATGCTCATTTAGATACCCTGTTCTAGGACTTCTCTGAAATTACCTTAAATCTGTGTTTAAGACGTGCTACTTATTTGTTTATGTGTGAAGGTAAATGTGAGACCCCTTTAACTGTTTCTCTATTTGATAGTCCTATATGTTCTTTGTTGTCGCTTAAATTTTACCTTTTAGACACCTTAAGAAAGTCTAGAACTGCCTAAAATTAGAGGTCCTAAACAACTCCGGGACTACAAGGAAGGGATTGGTAAAGCACGCTTAGAGTTCGTTAATTAAAAACCGCTTATATAACCGCTAAGTGGAGGGTAATTGGGTAGGAGAAGATATGGTGACCTGTGCGTAATGCCACATGTAATCCCTCTATTTGAGGAAGGCTGACCGGGCATTGTACAGATGTGATCCTATATGCTAACCAACTTAGGACTTCCCTTCCTTTATTTACATATGTGTGCTTAGACTACCTATCCCTAAACTTCCTTTATTTGCAAATGTGTGCTTAGACTGCCTAAACTTCTTTTATTTGCAAATGTATGCTTAGACTGATTATCTGTTAAATGACTAATTCACATAATTGAGTTCGGCCGGCACCCGCTGTTGTGGACCGCGAGGGGTGCCTAACACCTTCCTCTCAAGGTAATTTCGAGCCCTTACCCTAATCTCTGGTAATGCAACTAGTTATATGAGTTAATTGCTCTAGGTTCCCTAACCCACCTTAATTCGTTAGGTGGCGACTCTTCAAATACCCAATTCCCAAAAGGAAACGAGTTGCTCCCAATGAATGTCGAAACCCGGACCTCCGCGAGGAGAAAATGGGGCGCGACAGCATGGCGACTCTGTTGGGGATATTTTAGGCTCTTACCATAGCGAAGTTGTTTTTGTGAATTAATCCCAAGCATGCTTTATTTTGATACAACCTTTCCCTTCCCCCTTATTTGGATTTAACTGCTTATTTCCAAGCATTTATGATTTCTTTATTGTCTGAAACTGACTTGTTTCCTTGTTTTCCTTTTGTAACTGTCTTTCAATTATTTAAATACCGCATTTATCATTTTTTTAACGTGCAAATACTTGAAAACATGCTATTTATTGTTGTACAAATCATGCTTAACATCATATTCCACTCGTGCGTAATCAATCCTATAGCAACGCTTGATGAGTGTTTGCGCTCTTCCTATATATCACCCTTTTAAATTTGGAAAGGCGTATTTGCGGTAAAACTAGTCGATCAGCGGTGCGTTAGACTGTTCCGTGCCTTTCCCCGTCAAGATGTCCTCTTGAGGGTCCCAGTCTAGACCTCTATATAGTAATCTTACTCTGATCAATTGTGCATGCATCATGGTCAAACCTAGCCGGGTTAATATGTTGTCCACATAATGACCCTTTAAGACAAGCCTCACCCAAAAGTCCATCGGATTTTCCATAATCCCAACGGACACAACCACAATTGTGTGCATTAATTTGGAGAAGTAAGTGCCAATATGCTAATCATTGTTGTATAGATAGATGAACCTAGAGGGAGAAAGGGCCTAACCATCTTTTGTTTTGCAGAAATAAAGCACGAAGTCCCCCGGTTCGGCATGGTCAGTAGCGTACCTTCACTTTTGCTAGATTGGTGGAGGGATCTTCCTTCAAGTGACCAGAATCAAGTGAAACTAATCCTAGGAAATTTGCCTTCTTTGTTGGACCTTCAGCCAAACAAAATGTTGATCGAGGCTGCTACCATGTTTTGGGACAAAGAAAGGACTGTGTTCCGCTTCGGAAACATAGAAATGACGCCTCTTTTGGAAGAAATAGGGGTATTTTCTGGGCTACCTTGGGAAAACCTTGGTTTATTGGCACCAGAAAACCGCACCACTAGGGGATTTTTGAAGATGATGGGGTTAAATAAGAATGATGACTTGGAGTGCCTGAAAAACTCTTATGTACCTTTTGATTTCCTCTATGAGCGATACGATCACAGCAGGTATTACCGTATCTTTGATGATGAATTCTCCATCACCTCCTTGGGTTGGATTCATCGTAGGGTCTTTGTGGTCATCGTGTGTTTCTTGGGCATGCTAATGTTCCCGATCCAAGGGGACAGTATCCACGCCAGGATGGCCATGGTGGCCAAAACTATGATGGACGGAATCGAGGGGCAGACATATACCATTGTCCCTATGATCATCGCAGATATGTACCGGGCCTTAGAACGCTGTCAGAAGGGGTTCAGATTCTTCGAGGGTTGCAATTTGCTGCTGCAAGTTTGGCTGCTGGAATATCTCCAAAGGGGTCAATACCGTCAAGAGCTTCCACGAAGACCGTGGAATGATCATATAGCCTTCTACCATCCCAAGAGAGTGACATATATTTCGGACATGTATGCTCAACCAAAGGACGCTATAGGATGGGTGCAATTTTTCAACAATCTGACTGAGGACCAGGTTCGATGGATGTTCGAATGGTTCCCTACCGATGAGTTCATCATCAGATCCAGGGATGCTCCCCACTTGGTACTGATTGGGTTAAGGGGCATATACCCTTACGCTCCACTCAGGGTTATGAGACAGGCAGGCAGGAGACAAGTCATACCGCGAGTTTCTATGATGAGCCACTTTATAGCCGATTTTCAGGGTGACGCCATCCCATATAAGAATGAAGCACAACACATGTAGAGCTTGAAGGTTATCGTGGAAAAGGATACCATCGAGCCAAGTCGATACCATGCGAGTCATACATACTTTTACCCCTCATGGTTGGATGATAACATAGCGGGGATCTTCGAGCCAAGGGTTTGTCTAGGAAACAGGGTTATAGACGAAGTTACCGAAGCACAGGTAAAGTACAACAAATTGCGCAAGAGAATTCGTGAGTCTGAAGCTGAGCATATGGAGCAGCATAAGGCCGACATGGAAATGATCAATGAGTGGAAAGAGAGGGCTGTTAAATCCAGCGAGAGGTTGGAGTATCTGGAGTACAGTCTAATGGAACTAGAAGGGGAAATGAGGAAGAGAGTCATCGATTGCCAGAACGCTGAGGGAAACGAAGGAGGGCATTTGGCAAGGGCATTCTTACTGCTAAACCTGCGCGAACTGGGGGAATTGATCGACAAGAGCATCCAGTCTGAAGAGTGTCCTTCTGGGACCAAATAGATTAGGTTTACTTGCTTTCTAAATGTAATAAGGCCAAGTGCCATTATTGACATTATCTTTTTTAGTATCGTTTTGCGTCATCTATTTTTACATTAATGAAATGAGGCAATTATTGGCACTAAATTTCTCCAAATTTATTTGTCGCTAGGCCTACCTCGGGCACAACGGGGCTCCCAAATTAGGACGCGAATTCATATTCCCGCGATACGTGTTTAAATAACTGCAAACTTTTCAGAATCATTATTGACTTGGCTACCTTTTATTTTTCTTTCTTTCTTTTTGATTTTTCCCATTCCCCAAAGGTTGGTTCGTGCATACTGGCATCATCAACTTATCACACAAGATCCAGGGGCCCTCCACCTTCTCCTCCTCCTAGTCCACCAAAAGGCAAGCGAAAAGCAAAAATAGAAGATTTTAACGGCACCAAAAAAGAAAACAACACACAGGTTGAACATGTAGAAACTTCTAATGGTCGGGGTACTCAGGCCCCAAATAAAGCAGTTTCACGGCTCGAACAGAAAATACTGTAACTCTAGGGTGAGCTTGAGCATGTCTAGAATGTGGCAAACCTATCCTTGTCACTTAGCGTCCCAGACATCAGTCATCCAAACACTCAGAACCCCGCACCACCTCAAAACACACCCAACAAGCGCCCACAAAATCCGCCCATACCTCACCATTATACAACTCCCCTAAAATCAAACTATCCCACCACAATACCAGCCAAACGCCTACCATACTCTACAAAATACTCCACCAGTCATTCCTAAACCCCAGAATCCCACCAATGATCACCACTATACTCAGATTCCAGGTCACCATAACAACCCTATATATGTGGAGACCCTACCTCACTCTACTCAACCCATCTCCTATGCACCGGAATCTGTTGAGAAGGACATGCTCATTAAGAACCCGGCCGAGGAGCTCAAGAAGTTGACCAGCCGAGTTCAACGCGTAGAAAGAGGCAAGGGGATAGAAGGTCTGAACTATGAAGACCTATGCATACAGTCGGATCTAGAACTGCCAGAGGGTTACAAACCTCCCAAGTTTGAGATATTGGACGGTACACGTGATCCTAGGGTTCATCTAAAGACCTATTATGACAAGTTTGTCGGGGTCGGAAAATATGAAAAGATCCGGATGAAGCTTTTTATGAGGAGTCTTATGGGAGACACCTTATCCTGGTACATCAGCCACGATCCTAAGAAATGGTCCAACTGGGTGAGTATGGCATCTGATTTCATGGACCGATTCAGGTTCAACACAGAGAATGCACCAGATGTCTTCTACATTCATAACCTCAAGAAGAAGCCTATCGAGACTTTCTGTGAGTATGCTACTCGTTGGAGGTCAGAAGCGGCCAAAGTCAGGCCAGCATTGGATGAGGAACAGATGAACAAGTTCTTCGTCAGAGCACAGGATCCGCAATATTATGAAAGATTGATAGTTATTGAAAACCATAAGTTCTCTGATATCATCAAAATCGATGAAATAATCGAAGATGGAATCAAGAGCGGGATGGTAACAAACTTTGAGGCATTGCAGGCCACTAATAAAGCATTACAGTCAGGGGGTATATCTAAGAAGAAGGACGTGGGGGAAGTATATAAAGCACCTCCACCCACATATTAACCGTCACCTCCTCCTACATATCAATCCTCATCCCCCAGATATTCCCAACCAGTCACTGCCTATCACACCTATAATTCCCAACTATCTCACTTTCAGTCACCTCCAACTTGCCAAAACTACCCAAGACGGCGACCAAATTTTGACCGTAGACCACCCAAACAATACACTGCCATTGCTGAGCCCATCAACCAACTATATGAAAGGTTGAAGGTTACTAGTTATGTCACTCTCATCCTTGCTGTGGCCACGGAGAATTCATCCTAATGGGTTAACCCGAATAAGACTTGTGCGTACCATAGCGGTATGAAAGGGCACACCATTGACGAATTCCGCACATTGAAGGATAAAATCCAGACTTGATTGACAATAAGATCATCCAGGCAAAGGAGGCTACGCCTAATGTCCGCAATAAACCCCTCCCAGATCACAGGGGTGAAGGTGTTAATGTGATAGAGATGGATGAAGAATGGGATCCGGAGGGATCAATCGGACTTATTAAAGAGGGTGACGATCCCAAGAAACCCGCAGTCACTCTCAACCCCATTGTAGTGCAGGTACAGCCGCCAGTGGAGATCGAGGTAACTGCATCAATCCCATTTGAAGTTGAGGTAGCACCCCCTGCAGTTGCACCTATTCCATTTGAGGTGAAAGTAGCCACACTATTTACAGTGACAGTATCAATGACACCGCCTTTCAGCACCGAGGCTGTACAATGGGATTATGTGGCTGAGGCTAGAAGAAAATAAAAAACCAAGATGGGAGAATCTGGTGCCGCACAAGGGATGACTAGGACTGGAAGGGTCTATACACTCGAGCATTTGGGAGAGTCCAGTAAACAAGCCTCTAATAGACCTCCCGTTATTGAATCAGGTCTAGATGACCTCTAGAGGAAAGTACAAGCAAGGGAGTATTCAGTCATCGACCATCTGAACAAGACTCGTGCTCAAATATATATCCTGTCGCTGCTACAGAATTCAGAAGCACATAGGAACGCTCTGATGAAAGTATTGAAAGAAGCATACGTGCCCAATAACATCACAAGCGGAGAAATGGCTAACATGGTCGGACAGGTATTGGAAAGTCACAAAATCACTTTCCACGAGGATGAGTTGCCGCTTGAGAGCTTGAATCACAATAGGGCGCTGCATATCACAGTGCAATGCGAAGACTACTTCATTATCAGGGTCCTGATTAATGGAGGATCCAGTCTCAATAATTGCCCATTGACAACGCTGAAGAGGTTGGGCAAAGGCCTATACGAGATACGAGAAGGGACCATGAACGTGAAGGCATTTGATGGGTCTCAGAGAGCTACCATCGAGGAAATTAATCTCTGTCTGCAAATGGGGCCTACGTGGTTTGATGTCGAGTTTCAGGTGCTGGACATATCTACATCCTACAATCTGTTGTTAGGACGACCATGGATACACGCTGTCGGGGCCGTGGCATAAACTTTGCATCAGGCAGTGAAATTTGAGTGGAACCATCAGAAGGTGATTATCCATGGAGACGGGAGCAACCCCATTTACACCCGTCAGACTATTCCGATGGTCGAGAATAGGAGAAAACTAGGCGGAGAAACTTATCATCATATCGAGCGGGCCAATGTAATCGGCAAAGATAAGTGGTGGGATGGCAAGAGAGCAAGCATGATGAACTGGGGAAGGTATGAGCCTGGCAAAGGTCTTGGTAAAAATCTTCAAGGCATTACCAAGCCAATACAGCTGAAGTACCATGGTACCACTTTTGGGCTGGGATATCAATAAACCTGGTAAGAATACAATGACTGGTCACCACCATGGCGAGGTCCATACTATCCATTGGAGTAGCCTATACCGCCTTTGAGTCAGACTTTCCAACAGGCCGACATCATATGGGGATCAGAGGAGGAAGAAGCACTGGCAGCCTTAAGGAACTTGTTCTTGGAAGATGAGTACATGGACTGTTGTGTAATTGTTGAGGAGGAGGAGGAGGGGGAAGGCCCTACCATCCGAGCTGTGGAGAGAGGGTCATTCCTCAAGAATTGGACTGTCACACCATCCAGGGCCCGACGAGTCCCGGGGTAGCAAGGCTGAACAACATTGTTTTGTTTATTTTCTAAGAAAATTATTTCTCTTTTGGAATTTTGTTTCAAATAATATTTCCAATATTCCAAAAACGTTGTTAAAAATCGCTTTTATGTCTCAATGAATGAATATTTATTATTACCATTTTTCTCTCATATCTTTATCTATACAACATTACTATTTCCTGTCTCGATGAACCAACATTTGTGACATGTAATGAGACAACACAACAAAAGGATAGTGATTCGGAAGAAGAAGATGACATACCCGAGGAAATTTTCAGAGAAGTAGAAGACTTTGAGAACAAGCCCAAGTCCAATCTGGACGAAACAGAAATAATCAACTTAGGAGGCTCTGAAACTGTCAAGGAAACCGTATCAGCATTCACTTATCGGCATCAGAAAAAAAAGAGTACACACAGTTCTTGAAAGAGTATGAGGACATCTTTGCATGGTCCTATGATGATATGACCGGGTTATGTACATCCATTGTGGCTCACAAGTTGCCCACAAACCCGGCATGTCCACCAGTGAAGCAAAAACTCAGGAAATTCAAGCCTGACATGAGTCTGAAAATCAAGGAGGAGGTTACTAAGCAAATCAAGGCCAAGGTCCTCAGGGTGGTTGAATACCCAACTTGGCTAGCCAACATTGTTCCAGTTCCGAAGAAGGATGGGAAGGCCAGGGTCTATGTTGATTATCGGGATCTCAACAGGGCCAGCCTAAGGATGATTTCCTGCTTCCAAACATACACATCCTAATCGACAATTATGTCAAGCATGAGCTCCAGTTGTTTGTGGATTTTCTTGCCGGTCACCATCATATCTGGATGGACGAAGAGGATGCTGAGAAAACGGCTTTCATTACACCATGGGGAGTATACTGTTATAAGATGATTCAATTTGGTCTAAAAAATGTTGGGGCCACCTACATGAGGGCTATGACTACCATTTTTCATGACATGATACATAAGGAGATCGAGGTATATGTGGACGACGTCATCATCAAATCCAAGAAAGCCACAGATCATATAGCCGATTTGAGAAAGTTTTTAGACAGACTGCGGAGATACAACTTGAAACTAAACCCCGCAAAATGTGCATTCGTGGTTCCTTCCAGAAAGTTACTTGGGTTCATTGTCAGCTACCGAGGGATAGAATTGGATCCGTCAAAAGTCAAAGCCATCCAGGAGCTACCGCCGCCGAAGAGTAAGAAAGATGTAATGAGTTTTCTAGGACGGCTAAATAATCAGCCGGTTCGTAGCCCAGTCCACGATTATATGTGAGCCAATTTTCAAGATGTTGAAAAAAGATGCTACAACTAGTTGGACTGAAGATTATCAAAAGGCTTTCGACATGATCAAGGAGTACTTATCAACACCACCAGTCTTGGTCCTGCCAAAGCCAGGTAGACCCTTGCTACTCTACCTTGCAGTGCCAGATGGAGCCTTCGGCTACGTTCTGGGGCAGCACGATGAGACAGGGAGAAAAGAACAAGCTATCTATTACCTGAGTAAGAAGTTCACTCAATATGAAGCGCGGTACTCTCTATTGGAGCATACCTGCTGCGCTCTGACTTGGATAGTTCAGAAGCTGAGGCATTTCTTCTGTGCCTACACAACCTACCTCATATCAAGGATGGATCCCTTGAAATACATCTTTCAGAAACCCATGCCCACTTGCAAGCTGGCTAAGTGGGAAATCCTGTTGAGCGAGTTCGACATTGTTTATGTGACTCAGAAAGTGGTCAAGGTTCAGGTACTGGTAGATCATCTTGCTGAGAACCCCGTGGAAGGAGAATACGAACCCCTAAAAACGTATTTTCCCGATGAAGAGGTGTTATTCATAGGAGAAGACATTGCTGAGTCCTAAGACGGTTGGAGAATGTTCTTTGACGGAGCGGCAAATTTCAAGGGAGTCGACATTGGAGCCGTCTTGGTATCGAAATCTGGCCAACATTATCCGGTATCTGCTAAACTTAGATTTCCCTACACCAACAACATGGTAGAATATGAAGCCTGCATACTAGGGCTCAACATGGCCATCGACATGAATATTCAGGAGCTACTAGTAATCGGTTATTCAGATTTGCTTATGCACCAGGTACAAGGAGAATGGGCCACCAAAAATTCCAAGATATTGCCATATCTGCACCATGTGCAGGAGTTGAGAAAGAGGTTCACAAAGATAGAGTTTCGGCATGTTCCTAGGATTCAGAATGAGTTTGCCGATGCATTGGCCACCTTGTCATCCATGATACAACATCCTGACAAGAACTTCATCGATCCCATCCCAGTAAGGATCCATAGCCAACCGTCGTATTGTGCCCATGTTGAGGAAGAAACAGATGGGAAGCCTTGGTTTCATGATATCAAAGAATATTGGGCGAAAGGAGAATATCCAGAGCATGCAAGTCATACTCAGAAACGTACGGTTGGGAGATTGTCCAATAATTTCTTCCACAACGGAGGAGCCTTCTACAGAAGAACTCCTGATTTGGGATTGCTAAGGTGTGTCGACGCAAAAGAAGCTTCTAAGCTACTTGAGGAGATACATGCTGGGACCTGCGGCCCGCATATGAATGGTATTGTCTTGGACAAGAAATACTTAGGGTCGGTTATTTTTGGATGACCATGGAGACAGATTGCATCCAGTATGTCCGAAAATTCTACCAATGTCAAGCACATGCCGATATGATAAAAGTGTCGCCAAATAAGTGGGTTTTATTTGGCATATATTGATTGTTCTTAATTACAACTCTTTTACATTTGGAAAAATCATAAAGAGGAAATACTACCCAACTATTGGAAAATATTGGGTAGTCATTTAGAAATCATTTGCATATCTAAAGAACCTTCCATTAGAAATATATCATATTAACACCGATAGCATCACATTTCATTGAAGGGGACACAACCTTGGTTTTCTTAATCAAATTAATTACATTCTCAACATTACAATTATTTATTTCTTAAAATCACAATCATATCATACTCTTGTTACAATTAACCGAATAGAATTACGACTTAAGTCAAGTAACACACTACTCGAGTAACCTTTTCACGCCTATTCCCTGTTGGATTCGACCCCAACCTTGTTGGGTTATTATATTTGACATCGATCGCCTTACACTATTTAATTAAAGTGTAATTTGAGCTTATCAAATTTTGGCGCCGTTGCCGGGGATCGAACCCGGGTCACCCGCGTGACAGGCGGGAATACTCACCACTATCGTTGGAGGACCAAGAGAAGACAACATTCACTTGCCCTTATGGAACTTTTGCCTTTAGCCGGATGCCTTTTGGGTTGTGCAACGCTCCTGCTACTTTTCAAAGATGCATGATGTCCATCTTCTCCGACATGGTGGAGGATTTTCTAGAGGTTTTCATGGATGACTTTTTGGTGGTAGGCGACTCTTTTGAGTATTGTCTCAATAATCTTAGACAAGTGCTCAAGAGATGTGAGGAGACCAACCTTGTGCTTAACTGGGAGAAATTCCATTTCATGGTGGATGAAGGCATTGTATTGGGGCATAAAATGTCAAAACATGGCATAGAGGTTGACCGGGCAAAGATCGAGATCATTTCCAAGCTTCCTCCACCTACTTCAGTTAAAGGTGTCCGAAGTTTCTTGGGCATGCCGGATTTTGTAGGCGGTTCATCAAGGATTTTTCCAAGATTGCGAATCCCATGTGCAAACTCCTTGAGAAAGATGCAAAATTTGTGTTTGACCAGAAATGCCTCAAAGCCTTTGAGGAATTGAAATAAAAGCTCACCACGGCACCTATTATTGTCACACCCTATTGGTCTCTTCCATTCGAACTCATGTGCGATGCCAGTGGTGTAGCTATTGGAGCAGTGCTTGGCCAACGTCACAACAAGGTTCTTCACCCGGTCTATTATGCAAGCAAGACACTCAATGGAGCGCAATTGAATTATACGGTAACTGAGCAAGAGCTTCTTGCCATTGTCTATGCCTTTGAGAAATTCCGAGCCTACTTGTTTGGATCCAAGGTGATAGTGTATACAGATCATGCTGCTCTTCACTATCTTATGGCAAAGAAGGATGCAAAGCCTTGGTTGATTCGGTGGGTCTTGTTGTTAGAAGAGTTTGACTTTGAAGTCAAAGATAGAAAAGAGACGGAAAATCAAGTGGCGGATCATTTATCAAGGCTTGAAGAGGCAGGGAGGCCAAAGGGAGATCTTGAAATCAACGATGCTTTCCCGGATGAAAACATATTGGAATTATCTAACATTTTTGCTCCTTGGTATGTCGATATCGTTAACTACTTGGTTAGTGACCTCATTCCAGAGGGACTAGAATCTTAGCAAAAGAAATTTTTTTGAGAGATTGTCGGCAATACTATTGGGAAGAACCATTCTTGTTCCGTGTTTGTGCTGACAACATCATTAGAAGGTGTGTTCCAGAAGAGGAGATTGTGCCAATTCTAAAGGCATGCCACGACTCACCGGTTAGGGGTCACCATGGAGGAAATCGAAGGGCGGCTAAGGTGCTTGAATGTGGTTATTATTGGTCGTCGATTTATCATGATGCAAATCAAATGGTCAAGACATGCGACTAATGCCAAAGGCAAGGATCAATCTCCAAGAGACATGAAATGCCAATGCACTTTGTGATGGAAATAGAGCTCTTTGATGTGTGGGGAATTGATTTTATGGGCCCCTTTGTAAGCTCATACGGTATGAAATACATCTTGGTAGTTGTGGACTATGTGTCCAAATGGGTTGAAGCAATTGCCTTACCAAACAATGAGGCAAGGAGTGTGACCATGTTCTTAAAGAAAAACATAACTCCTAGAGCCATTCTTAGTGATGGTGGGTCTCATTTCTGTAACAAGGCTTTCACGGGGCTAGTAGAGAAATATGGCGTCAAGCATAAGGTGGCCACACCTTATCATCCCCAATCAAGTGGCCAAGTTGAAGTTTCCAACCGTGAGATAAAGAACATTTTAGCAAAGACTGTTAATGCACACAGGACCGATTGGTCAAGGAAGCTCGATGACGCATTGTGGGCATACCGCACGACGTACAAAACTCCGATTGGCACTTCTCCTTATCGGTTAGTCTTCGGCAAAGCTTGTCATCTACCCGTACAACTGGAACACAAAACCATGTGGGCTTTAAAAAGGTTGAACTTGGATTGGGCTGAAGCTACAAATTCGAGGTTAACACAACTTAATGAAATGGAGGAATTCTGTTTCCAGGCATATGAAAGTGAAGTTGTGTACTAAGAAAGGATGAAGTTCGTCCACGACAAAAAGATCTTGAAAATGGAGTTCAAGTCAGGTGACTTGGTGTTGCTCTTCAACTCAAGGCTCAAATTGTTTCCGGGCAAGCTCAAATCAAAATGGTCCGGCCCGTTCAAGGTGGTCAATGTCTCTCCTTTTGGAGCTGTGGAATTAGAATCGGAGGATGGGCTCCGAACCTTCAAAGTAAATGGCCAGCGAGTCAAGCACTACTTGGGCACAGATGGAGAAAAACATTTGGTGGAGCAGTTGGCTCTCAAAGATAGTCTGTGCCCGACCAATGAGTGAACCCAAAGAAACGCCAACTTCGTCGTGTCGCGACGTTAAACCAAGCGCTTCATGGGAGGCAACCCATGTGTGGTAACACCCTTTTTGTCCTTTAAATTTTTATTTTTGCTAGATAGATTTAATTGAGAAATTTAAAGTGTGTGTTAGAGTGCAAGGGATTCAAAAGATCATAAAAATGGGTAAAATTGTGTGTGAAAGGGAAGAAAAGTCACCATGGGAAGTTTGCTACACATATGCGGTCGCATTTTAACTATGCGGACCGCATAGTGGTCGCAGACCCAGACAGTTTGTTTGGCAAAATTTGGTGGTAAGAATCCGGCGAGGAGGTACCCTTTGCGGACCACATTTCAAGTATGCGATCGCATAAGTGCGCCGCATTTTGTCCTCAAACAACTCAAGCTGAACCCACCACATAACACTTATACGATCTCATAATGTGTTATGCGGTGACTTATCCATTGCGAACTTCATAGGTAAGTCCCCTCGCATATTACCAGCCTTCACACAACAAAAGAAATTTTTTTTTATCATAAAGCAAACAAAACAAAACGAAAAAAAAGAGAAGGGAAAGCGGCTAGCCGAATCAAAAAGAGTAAGCAACACCTGTGAATTTCATCTTCCAAGTGTGCTCATTACTCCATCTCTGGTATGTCCTTCTCTCCCGATTTATTCCTAGTAAATTTTAGTTTAAATTTTGTTGTGTTCTTTTTTTTTTGTTTTCTTTAGCTTTTCGTAGTTTTTGTTTGTTTTATGAGGATATCTGTTCACAATGTGAGGGGGTTCTTGGATAAGTAGCTAAATTGGGGATGCTGGGTAGTGAAATTAGGTCCGCCATTATTGAGGGTTGAGCTCAAATGTTGAGAACGATGACTTCTGCGGACCGCATAATCGATTTTCGGTCCGCTTTGTTGCCGCAAAATGAACCCTAGGTGGCCTGAAGAAGATGGCAAAATGCGGCAACTTTGCGATCGCATAAGTGATATGCGGACCGCAAAGTCACCGCATACTGAAATAGTTTCATGCCTTTTGTAGCCTGTTGTTTGCGGCATTTCTGCAATCGCAAATCCATATTTGCGGTGGACTTTGCGATCGCATAATGTTAATATACTTCCCAAGCATTTATTAATGCGATGGTTATGCGATCTCATAACACATCGCACAACTATATCCTTTCAGTAGACAGAAAGTTTGCGGTCCGCATAGTGGTTATGCGACCGCATAACCTGTCGCATACTTGAAATTTTTTGTACTTTTTTCTACTGTTTTCTGCTATGTGCTCACATTTCATTTCTTTGCAGATATGGCTCCTAAGAAACATGTTTCCTCTTCCAAGAAAAGGGCGTCCACCAGTCGTCAAGCACTACAAGCAAAATGTTCACGACCGAACCCTACTACTGCACGTCCCTCCCGGTCTGATGAGGAGGAGACCTTGCCTTCAGTTGACCTACAAGCTGAGGCAAGAAGGAAAAGAGGAGATGACTTCCAACTCAGGTTTGGGGTTGAAGGGTCTAGGGAGCTATATAGAGAAGGGCTGACAAAATGCAAAATCCTTGCCGAAAAACAACTAAGTCTGAACGGGTTACAAGAGCAGCACCCTCACATATTGGAGAACATCAAGGCTAGAAAATGGGACTGCTTCACTAAGCTGCCTGATGACTACAATGAAACACTGGTCTCTGAGTTTTATGCCTCTTATGGAGCCTCCAGGACCGCTCACCACAAGCGCAACAAAATATTTTGCGATACTGTCTTGGTTCGGGGTAAGCAGGTGTTTTGCAGCAATGACACTGTAAATGAGTTCTACTTCCCAGACTGGAGCTCGGGCACAGCTGAGTATTATACCAAATGGGCAAATAGAGATAATGAGCGTGCGTGGATAGCCTCAGTAATAGCCAAGGGGAACCCAGCTTGGATTGACCCTCTGTACAAGATATTCAAGGAAGATCTCACCCGAGAGGGTAGGTTCTAGCTCAACTTTGTCACCTCTCGATTGATACCGTCCCGGAACGAAACAGATATAAGCATTGATAAAGCTCTTCTCATTGCCTGCATTATGACTGGAATCAAAATTGATGTGGGTGATATTATCTTCCGAGAGAAAGGGGTCCGGGCCAACCAGACAGCCACGTCACTTCCATTTCCATGTTTGATCACAGCCCTTGGAAGTCCCTTCAATGCCACACACTGACAAGACCGGGAAAGTGCTGAAGGATATTGATATCACGCGCATTAGTGACGTGGTGCCATCGGTAGTTATTGCTCCCCTCAAGGTTCAGACCCAGACTCCTGCTGATACAGAGCCCTCAGACTCCCAGACTCCTGTTTCTCCTCAGGCTACTATTGCATCTACTTCGACTCCACAGCCTACCTCTCAGGCCACCATTGCACAGCCTTTTGCTGCACTGCCAGCCGTTTCAAGGCTTGGTCTCTTAGCTCATCATGCAAATGCTAAGGTAGACCAGCTTCTGAAGAACTTCCCCACCCTCATCAGGCAAGCATTGACTCCTATCCAGTCCTTAGTGACGGCCCTCCAACAACAACAAACATCTTATGGGGATCGCCTTAAGTAGCTCGAGGTACGGATTGAAAAGATAGAGCAGGGTGAGGTTGGCGACTTGCCAAAGCTCCGTGATGATGTGGCCACAATGAAGACTGAACTCCACAAAATGCAGACTCTGGAGTTTGATTTATCCTCCTTCATGCCCAAGGAAAGAGAGCTGGGAACGGACACGGTAGTGGCTGGATTGGATCTTGACTTCTCCACATTGATGACAGCTCCTGCACCTCAGACTGTCGGGGTTTCCCAGCCTCCAGCTGCCCCTGCACATATTAACATCCCCTCTGAGGATGATTCCGGATACTCTGCGGAGTCCGAAGATGGGGAAACAGATGAGGGAAAGACTGAGGAGCAGTCATCGTCCGAGGAGGATGCGGGTCCTTAGGAGAAAGGCAAGCAGATTGTCGTCCCTACAGTTGTAGATGAAGAACAAGCAGCAATTCAGAAGGCGATAGCACATTCGCTAGCAGATATTGTCGTCCCAGCAGATCCATCGACCACTCAGCCATCAGCGGGCAAGGCTAGCAGCTCACAAGCCCCAGCTCCAGTGTCGGGCTAGTTGGAGATTCCACCTCCATCAGTGGAGGTCACTCCTCAGGCCGAGATCTCCTCGGACCTAGCTTCAGCATCAGAGGGTGACCCCACCATTATTCAGCCGGCTTCCGACTCCCATAGCGCTTAGCGCCTCAGGGAGCCCCTAAACTCTATTTTACATTCTTATGCATTAGGGACATTGCGTGCCTTTTAGTTGGGGGTGGGATAGCCTTGTACAAATTTTTGTGAACTAAACTGTTGTACATATTTTTGGGTTATATAAGCAAACTTCTGTATATACCTGTATTGTGATTCTGTATATATTTGTGCTTTGTGGTTTTAGTACATAGGTTATCTTTGTGTATAAAAAAAACCAAAAACAAGTAGATAGTTGTATGTTCATCTTTAGTAATTAGCAATGAATCCCCCTTGGTTTTTCTTCGCCGGGTTCTTTTCCAAGGGTGTAATAGTAGAACCAGGGCAGTAGAATGAAGCATTTTGACCGGTTCAGTGTAATTGTCTAGTTTCAAGCATGTGTTCCTGTAAATAGCCTATACCCTTCCATAAAAAAAAAAAGAGAAATCAACTGTGTGAACTTGAGGCTCGCTCTTTGACTCTATGTCTAACTAGAGTTATACATGTAAATATGATGAAAGCTTCGAGTTGCTAAGTGTTGACTCGAGGGCTAAAAACTATGTTGAGCCAAGCAGTTCGTGTGCCATGTGTGAGAGTCTTTGTATAAATAATTCTAGTGTCTACTTCTACCATCTAGAACTTGCCCGGTTGGTCTTTCGATGCTTATGATAATTACATTTGGTTGGAGAAATGACCGTAGGTATTTTTTGTGATTTTGGAAAACCAGTTAGCCTTTCAAGCTACCCATTGTACAGATAGTATCACTAGTTACCCCACTTGAGCCTTTAACCTTTTCTTTTACTACCTCATTTCAAACCTTTCCCCTTTTGTAAAATAATTCCCTCTTTTGAACCCGTCCCTTCTTGAACATTGAGAGTAAGGCTAAAAGCCTAAGTTGGGGGTGTGGTGTCAAGCCGGAAATTGGCAAGGTTGTACAGTGAGTGTAGGAGAGTATACCTCAAGGTGTGAAATTACTCAAGCTCCAAAAGCAAAATTAAAAAAAGAAAAGAAAACAAAACAAAATTTTGCAAGAGAAAAGAAGAAAATGAAAAGAAAAAGAGTTGTATGTAAATATAAATATGGAGTCTTGAAGAGAATTAAAGAGGTATTAAAGGTGGCTCAATGTTGGAAAGTAGGAGCTAATGAGGGCTATGTGGTTTGAAAAGAAGCAAAGAGCAACAAGAAAGAAAAATGCGAGTAATGTTCAAGGAGGGTGTAGTCACTTGTACCCAAATGCTTATCCGACCCTTCCCTAAACCTATATTACAAGCTTAAAAAGTCCTTATGGGATCTCCAACCGAACGTTCTTAGAATAAAGCGGTGAATTAAAATAAGGGCAAGCTTATGGTATGGCATGTTGTAACACTTGAAACTCTTTTTGAGAGTGAGTGTCTTTGTGAATCCGTCCCTTTTGTTGTCATTGTAAATATTGTGAGTGTGGGACTTTCTTTCTAGTGAGAGAACATGAATTGTGAGGTTGGACAGAAGTTGAGTTCTTGAAGTCGAATGCAATTGCACTCAACTAAGAGTAACATTTTGTCAAATTGGTCGAGGCTCAAAGTTTCACAAGTTGATTAGTTTTCCTTGTAAATATCAATGATGGTTCAGGAAGGGTAAATAAACGAAAGGGCATGCTTGTAGTACTGACCACTAACACCGTTCGAGGTCACTATTGTTTCATATCGATTAGATGGAGTCTAGAAAAGGATAGTGTCATTTTAGTTGCTTGAGGACAAGCAAGAGTTTAAGTTGGGGGTGTTGATGTGCCGGAGAATTTCGGCACATTTAATACAAATTGCTTAGATTTTAGCTTGTTTTAAATTTCAATTATCTTCTATACTTATGTAATTTTAATGTTTTTGCAGTTTATGTGGTTTAAGGACCTATGAACATGGAAAGGAAATCAAAAAGCCAAAAAAGAACAAGAAAAGAGCAAAATGCGATCGCATATGTGAAGATGCGGGCCGCAAATCCAACATTCAGACCGCATAATTCCCAAAGAAATAGCAGAGTCCAATAGTTTGCTGGACAAATTCAGGTGCAAGAAATGCGGTCCATTATGGGACCGCATAACAGGTTTGCGGGCCGCATAATGGATTGCAGATTCGTTGTAGAAGTTGCTGAAGGCGGAAAATGCGGTGCAAATTGCGATCGCAAATTAACAATGCGGACCGCATATCCTAAATGTGACGAATGCCTGGAAACTAGGGTTTGAAGATGCGATGGACTTGAAGAGAATGCGGACTGCATGTCTGTTATGCGACAAATATGCGGTCACATAATTGACCCGTAAGGGTGTTTTTGTCCGAAATTTGTCCCGAGTTTGACCCACTATAAATAGATTTATTGGGGTTTTGTGGGGGCATCTTGTCTTGTTTTTGAGCTACATTCCAAGTCTCTAATATTCCTCTATTTTGGAAGCTTTTGAGTGAATAATCTTGCACTTTGTAAGTTTTATGGCATTTAATATTCTCATCTTTTTTGTATTTTAGCATGTGTAGCTAACTTTAAATACTAAGGTTGTGGACCCTAAATGGGTGTTATGTTAATTGGTGTTTAACATTGAATATATGTATAATGGTTGGTTGTTATATATTTATTTCTCATTCTTCATTTATTGTTGGTGGTTGCAAACATTAACAAGCGCCATTAAATTCTTTCTTTACTTGGAAAAGTGAGTTAGAATTTGTTAGAAGTAAATATCAAAGACTCAAGGCCTTAAACCTTGCTTAATAGAATCGCTTAGGAATAAGTGGGTTTTATTTGGCATATATTGATTGTTCTTAATTGCAACTCTTTTATTTTTTTCTTATTTGAAAAAACCATAAAGAGAAAATACTACCCAACTATTGAAAAATATTGGGTAGTCATTTAGAAATCATTTGCATATCTAAAGAACCTTCCATTAGAAATATATCATATTAACACCGATAGCATTACATTTCATTGAAGGGGACACAACCTTTATTTCTTTAATCAAATTATTTACATTCTCAACGTACAATTAGTTCTCTCTTTAAATAAAAATCATATCATACGCTTGTTACAATTAACGGAATAGAATTACGACCCAAGTCGAGTAGCGCACTACTCGAGTAACCTTTTCACACCTATTCCCGGTGGGATTCGACCCCAACCTTGTTGGGTTATTATATTTGACACCGACCGCCTTACACTACTTAATTAAAGTAATAAAGTGTAATTTGAGAATATTAAATTCCATATAGCTTACAAAGTGCAAGATTCTTCACTCAAAAGCTTTCGAAAGAGAGGAATATTAAAGACTTGGAATGTAGCTCAAAAACAAGACAAGATGCCCCCACAAAACCCCAATAAATCTATTTTTAGTGGATCAAACTCGGGACAAATTTCGGACAAAAACATCCTTACAGGTCAATTATGCGACCGCATATCTGTCGCATAAGACATGCGGTCCGCATTCTCTTCATGTCCATCGCATCTTCAA